>NW_004949119.1:3995765-4018925 GCF_000317375.1 Microtus ochrogaster
ATTCTTTAAAAAAAATTTTTAAAGAAATTTTTAAATTAAATTTTTAAAATTCTCACAGAGACAGAGAACTTATAAGAGGTCCTGTTGCACCTTTTCTTCCTGTACAGTATAGAGACAGCACGGAAAGGCTGGAGTCTTTTGGATCCACGTCCTGACCCCGTGTCAGCCAGCTGCACGGCTTCCAGCACTTCCCAACCATTTTGAGCTTCAATTTCCTCATCAGTAAAATGGGGATTATCCCCACACCTCACTGAGCTGTTAGGAAGATCAAACGAAGCAATTCTGGGAACATTTGCCTTGTTCCGCAGACTTGGCTCACTAAATGTTATTTCAGTTTGGCCGTTAGTTTAGGGACAGAAGTATGGACCTGCCAAGAGGTCTGATGGGAGCAGATCTTCCATGTCCTCTGAGTGACTACGGGTGAGGTCAGACAACCATTTTATCCTGGGAAGACTCATCACCAGAGAACCTGAAAGCTGCCTTCATTTTTAGCAGCCCAGAGAAAGGCATTCAATTTTTCTTATTTCTATCCTGGGAATCACAATCTACATTTGCAAGAAAATGAGGGTGTCATTTTCCTACTTCCAAGGCACCTCGGCTGATTCATTGCAGCATTAGGAGTGGTTAATGGCGGCTGAAGTAGCAGTGGGTTTTGGCGGCAAGCAGGACCCCACCAGGGACCAGGGTGACTCCCAGGTGTTATTGCAACCTGTCTGGCTTGCTATGAGCTCACTGGTTTTTCCATCGAGTTATCTGCCAGGCTCTGCTTTCATTTCCTGGGCAGAGAGTCAGAGGTCACAGGAAACGTGGAAGCATTGCTGGTGGAGGGCCCGATGCCTCTAATGAGTCTTGAGTTTGCTTCTGATCACAGGTTGAAACGAGAATGCTTCCTCTCCTGGCTTGGGCTGAGATAGCACTGTGTAGTTTCAGAAAATTTATTTGCTGTTCATTTTGTTTCTTGAAAAGCCTGGCAATTTGTTTCTGTCCTCCACTCAAAGAGACTTAGTTCAGGGCTGGCTAGAATCCAGGAGTAATGAGGTGTTGGTGAGAAAAACACCACCCAAAGAAATGGATCTTTACTAGCCGCTTCCTGTGGTGCTGATGGCAATATTGCAGCCCACGAGGTGATGGCTCTTGATTTCCTTTTGGCTTGACTGAGATTGGCCTGGGCTTGGCCTGTTCCCTGTTGTGGGGGTCTCTGCATCCCAGATGGAGAAATGTGTTTGACTTTGGCAGCTCATGTGCGCCTGATGGAATAATACTTCCCAAGCATGCGTACAACTGAGAAAATGGGAGACGTTTAGCACACAGTTTGGGGCCTTGTGTACATTTGTGTTTTCATTTGAGTTGTCTTCCAGCTTTTCTAGAGAAGATGAATGTCTGGAAATGAGTTCTTTACCTGTAATTCTAGCAAGCTTCCATGGGCTCCCAAGACCAGAATCCTGCAACTGAAACCAATTTCAACACAGGAATAAATGTAGAGAGGGTTCAAACCAAAGAGGAGATGACGGTGCCCCAGATTTCTCCTATCCCCACACTTTTAGTGTCTCTGTGATAATTTTATTCCATATCTACAATTCCAATAATTAATTAATTAGATCCAAATAAATTAAGTCATCCTAACAATGCTGTAGACATTTGGAAAAGGAATGAAGTAAGTTGAAAAAAAGAGTACTTTGTATTTATTCTTAACCACAATGACAAGTGCGTACCAATGTTCAGATAGGACCATCATGAACTAGAATGTGAAGTTTATTTTAATTTCGGTGTCTCAGCCTTGTTCTGTGAATGCCCTTTTTGGGTCTAAGATGCTCTGGTACACAGTTTGTAAATCTTCTAGGTCCAAGAGGCTCTCAGATGACTACAGGCTGGAAGGAGAGCGCTCCAGCCTATTCCGTCCACCTTTGTCTCGCTTTTCTCATTCTCTCTGACCCACAGCCAAGGGGTCCAAGTACTGTATGTAGCCTTCCTCCGTGCACAACCTGGAATGGCAGGACTTCAGATGGTGCTTACCACATCCCCCAGCCCTGATTTCAGTTCTCCCTGGGCAGCCACATCAAGCAGGGTGCTGTACTTTCAACCTCATCCCCAGAGAAAATGCTATGGTGTTGAGACTCTTGGGAGCTCAAGGCAGACAAGGAATCATGGTCCAAACGCAATTCAACTTTGACATTGTGCCTGTGTGTTTCTTGTTCCTTGGTACAGATGACAGGCATTAAGGCAAATTAAATAATTATGTTGTGATTCACTTTAATTAAATGATTGGGCATTTCCTTCTTCCACCTCCATGTGGAGTAGTTTTCTAGAGTGCCACCATTTTCAATCTGAGCAGGAATGCATAGCAGAGAAGGCTTGCACAAATGAACAGCAAAAACCCATGCTTCAGAGGCTGAATGGGAATAATTTAAATGGGAAAGGGCCTCTTTGCAGGCAGGGGGCTGGTAAACTCGGCTTTCAGGATCTCCATTTCCGGCACTGTCGGTCAATATCCATGTTTCCATTCAGCTGCCCATGACTGGACACCTCATGAAGGCCTAAGCCTTGAGCCCTTTCTGTCAGGTTTAAATGAGGCGATGTTTTCAGTCCCCCTGGTGGGTGGGTGGTAGCAGGTGGGAACTGCCATTGAAAAGTCAGGGGGACCCTAAATCTCCTTTCGTCCGATCTGAATGTTGGTGGCAACACAGAAGCGCACTGAAGCGCCTCTAACAAAGCTGCTCCCTGCCTGCATTCAGAAAAGGAAAGAGGGTATTTTGCACCATGACAACAGGTGACCTCTATTTGGAATTGTCAACAAACATTAATAGACCTTCCGAAACGCACAGGCTGTGATGTGAGGGGATCGGCCGCCTGAAGGGAGAGCTGGGCTTTCAGTGGCATAGGGGCTGCTCTAGCAAGATGTCAGCTGACGTGGTTAATTGGGAATGATTAGGGCTGTCTGCAAGCGGATTCCCTGAGTTTGGTGCACACATAATTGTTGTATGTAACCCGGAGCGGCTCGGCTCTTTCATCTCTATGAAGAGATCAGAAAAGAGAGATTTACGGCTTAGGTTGCCCCTAGCCACACAGCGCAGGCTTAATTTTCCTTTCCAAGGGAATCTGCCGGCTGCTGTTGTGACTAGTTCTCTTTGGCTCAGATGGTATGCCGAGGTCACCTGTGTGGTTTTTCTGTTACATGATTGATTGACTGAGATTAATTATTCTGTCAGAGCTGTAATGGAGGCAAGATGGAGGACAGTGATAAGCGCAGAAGCTCGAGCGATTCCACCAAATGCACTTATGTCTCTTTCTATTTAAATAAATCAAATGGAATGCCTATATCCTGGGTGGTGTTGCTTGTCCCCTCCCCGTGTTCTCTAGCCTGGAGGTGTTTTCTCTGGGAGTCTGAAGCTCTGAAATGAGTGGCTGTTTATTCAACATCAGCTGCAGGATGTTTGAATCCTTCCTTGCTTCAGTCCTTTGAATGTTTTCTTGAACACTTCAGCCTGAGCTGAGCAGCAGGTTTCAGGGATGGCCATAGATCAACCCCACTGTGCATCTGAGCTAAAGGCTGGGCAGCTCGTGAGGTAGAGAGAGAACGCACAGCAGGTGGTAATGTCCTAATGTCAGATTTCTGTGCTGTGAAAACTTCTCTGGAAGGCTCTTTTGAGGGAGGCAGAGAATGTGGCTGTTAGCTCTTAGTGGCAGACTTAAGTTGGGCTTCTTCAGTCTCCTGAAGAAATCCAGGGGTCAGCTAACAAAGACCAGGGCGACTCTTAATGGCCCTTCAAAAGGCACAAGATGGTATGTGAGTACGCTACTTCTAAAGAGTGTGGACAAGGGCTCCCAGAATCCGGCTCCCCTAGGCCCCAAGCATGACAGCGATAGCATGGTTCCTACAGCAATAGCATGGTTTCTACAGTAACACCTGTGCAAAATGAGTATGAACACACAGAGAGGGATGAGAAGTGCTCATAGGAAAATTGGCCCTGTTGGTCACCTTCCCAAGATGTACCACTCACTTTTGGGTGAGAGTGTGTACATGGATTTGCAGTGACTAGTCTTTGGCATAAATGGGAAAACTTCGTAGGGTCGGAGTAGGTGGGTGAGCCTGTCCAGATCCACTGGCAACAGCCACAGTGTTAGAAGGCCTTACAGTCACACACACACACACATCTTTCATGTCCTGCTGTGCACCTGTAGAATAATCTAGTGTGCTTGTCAGAGGGACAAACCGCTTGGAGACAACCCACAGAGGAGGATCTTCAGATATTCCACACAGCTTGGGAGTCACCAGTTTCTTTACCAAACTCCAGAGAAAGGCTGCTGGCGCCTGTGCCAACCGTCCAGTCCCCGATGTAATCCATGATCAAACCGAGAACTGGGAGAAGCAACTTCAACAGACCCATTTGACAAAATAACACTTTGAGAGGCCTGCCAGCGATTCCTCAAGACTGAGGTAGAAGACCTGCACTCATCAAAAATCAAGGCCTGTGGCATCAGGACCTCATCTTGAAGTATTTCAGCTAACTGAAAGCGTGTCTCCTTGGATGTCTTTAGAGAATGAAATATTTGAAACAGTAGAGGTTTTGAAAACTCTTTTTCTTGATGGCGAAGTTTTCAGTGGCAGGACATACTTAAGGCCTAAGCACAGACTTGATCTACACTGCTCTGAGTTGTGTTGCCTTGGGGCGTGCTACACCCTAGAGGGAAATTTTCAAAATTTCCTTTCTACCTATTTTTAAGAAAAGTAGGACTAATGTGAAATAATTTTGTGCACATCCATGCTAAGAAATTGTATCATCCCTCTAGTATATGAACCTGTGATTATAAACTCAAGCTTACACTCTCCAAACAGCAGTTTTTGGGGTTAAAGGTGGGGTTTGTAAAAGTGTATCTTACCCCTTTGTGCCCTCCTGATTAGTAATACCATGCTGGAGGGTTGAAAATAAATGAGAGAAAAAAAAAACTTTTTCTAAATTACCCTTTTCTTTAAAAAATAAAAATTGATGGCTTCCACAAATGCTCTATAAAACATTTTTGGGCAATGGCCATTACCAAACTCCCAGCTAAAGGTGGGTTGCATACATATGCAGTTGTTCATAAGCATGCTTCTTGAAATAGAACGTGTGTCAGAGTTTCCTTAGCTGCTCCTATAGAGGTGGGCCTGCTGGACCAGCAGCATGATGGGAGATAAGGGACACAAGAAGGAAGGAAGGAGTGGAAACTGTGGGGTGGAGCCCTGGACTAAGGTGCCATGTCTGTTTTCATCACTCAACAGTCAGCGATTGGAGATTGGTGAGAGTGAGTTGTTATTGTAATTTTAGTCTCCATTTTCAAGGGAAGATCACCTGTCCCTTTGCAGGTGGTTTCCCCAGTCAGTTACTGGAAGGATGCTATATTTAGAGGATGCTAAGCTGCCAATTACCGGAAGGATGCTATATTTAGAAGATGCTAGGCTGAAAACTGGTTTGTTGCATGGGGCCCAGAAGAATTGTCTCTGAATCTCAGTGGAGATCCATTGGCTGTTTAAGAATAGTGAATTTTGTTGTTGCTTTACCTCTCAGTACATGTTTCTATGATGCATTGCATGTCACCGTCACCTCCGAGAAATAGGAGAGCTGCGATGGTTGTGCCCTTGTATTTTCTATCATACTTGAGTGGCAGTGGATAAACTATCACCATGAAACCCCCCTGGAGAAGGATGGAGATATGAGGTCATTGAAGCAAAGATTATGGAAATCCATTTTGCATGGGTACGGTAGTAGACACTAAGCTTCCAAAATGAGTAAGATAAGGCTCTGAAAAGTTGCTGAGGTTCTAGAGAGACAATCCCAGCAGAGCAGCACATGGTAGGTATAGGGGAAATCTGAGTTCGAACTGGGGCGTTTAGGAGAAATAATGAGTGAGAAGGAGGACCCCATCAATCCAATATTAACTAGCGATCTCTAACTTGTACCAGTGCACACATGATGTTTGAGTGGCAAAGAGGGACCTTTATGCAGAGAAAGAATAAAGCCTTTCGAGGGCACAGGGCCTTGAAGGAACAAGGCAGGTAAGGGAATGTGGAATCACCACTGGGTAAAAGACCAGAAATGAAGTTAGGAAGGATTTGATGTCAATCACAAAAGAGTTTACATATTGGCCCATTTGTAGCAAGGGAGCCACTAAGTGATTCTGAACAGAACGTGGACAGGCTTAGATGTGTGATTTCAAATGAAATAATGAGTGAGTTAATTTGGAGTTAATAGTGTCTATGTCTCTGACCAAAACATGGAAAATGGAAGCTGCTCTGTGGACTTTATCACATGGATCCACTAAATTATAATCATGGCATAGGTAGAGAGGTTTGAGCTCTGAGACTGTTGATGTATCTGAAATGGACAACAGAGAAGAATTGAAAGATTCAGTTAATAGGATTAGGAACTTGAGTTTCACATAGGTACACACATATTGTCATGCTTTGTCCAATCTGGGAATCCTGTGAGGTACAGGGATCTAGAAGGTCCAAGGTCTTAAGGTAATTCACTACGATGCGATTTTATAGCATGTAAGGCAGTAGGAAAACATGAAGCTTTGTTCTCGACAGAGTTTAAGTTATGCACTGGAGATGAGATAGTTTACCTAGCAACCTACCTGAGGATGAATGGTAGAGCAAACCCTTGGAGGAGAAGTCTCGCACATTCTCCGTGCTCATCGAAAGTGTGACCTCATGATGCTAGTGGGTGTTACAAGGAAAAGGAGCTCGCTAGCAAAATATCATTGAATACCCTCAGGAAACAAGGCTAGTGCTAGCTTTAGACTTCCCTGAGCTTTCAGGGACCAAAGTTTATTATGATAACACTGCAAGTTTAGTAAGGTGATTGTGCCTTCTCTTTCTCTCTCTGTCTCTCTGTCTCTGTATACAGAGACAGAGAGACAGAGACAGAGGTGGTATTAGAGAAAGAGAGAGGTGGGGGGGTGTGGGGGGTGGGTAGCAAGGGATACAGATGTGTGGAAGCATGTCAGGTATCTTTTCCCAATCACTCCCCACCCTATATTTTGAGATACTGTCTCTCAACAAACCTGGGACTCAGCAGTTTATCTAGACTGGGTGGACAGTGGGTTCCCGAGTTCCCCCTGTCTATACCTCTCAAGCGCTAGGATTACAGGCTGGTGATGCTATGCCAGTCCTGTAGGTGGGTCCTGGAGTTCAAACCCAGCTCCTACTGCATGTGTGTTGAGCTCGTCGCAGACCAAGCAGCTCCTAGGCTCTGGAGTTGCTCTCAAAGCTCATTTTCCTGGTTGTGTGCTGAGTAGAATTTTCTTCACAAGCTGTGCCCTCTTTGTGTCTATACTATCGTGGAAGGGTCCAGAAAAGTTATCTAGTCAGCAAGAGCAGCCCCCACCCCCACAATTTAACATCATAATAATGAAATCTCGAGGTTTTCCTCAATGGTCATGATAGATAGACACAACTACCTGTTTACTTGGCAGTATGCTGGCTGCTGAGAAGGTTCCGGCAAAACGCAACTCTTCTCGACCTTGTACCTGAGGAAAGTCACAGCTCTATTAGAGTGTTGACCAGGGCGTTCAGAAGAGCTGTGACTGGGCATAATGTTCCTGCTAAGGGTGACCGTTCGTTTATCCGGCTAATTAACACTGAACACCTTTGATTGCCCCATATATTCCAAACTACCGAAAAGCTCACTCAGGGCCTGCTGGATTTTGGTACTTGGATCACAGGGCTCAAATGGAAATCGAGGTCTGTCCTTGTATTTATGGGGGTTACTTCTTCCCAATACATCACACATATTTCCTCAGTCCTGTTTTCAGTAATGCCTGCCACAAAGAACCCCATAAATCCAGCCTTTGTGGCTATAAGTTTGTCATTCTTTTCCTGAAATAAGATCGGCCACTATTATAAAGCAGCAGAAGGCCGCCTGTGAGAGCAACCAACATACCATTGACTGATTCATCAGGGGCGTTTAGTTCTTCAAAATGGAAAAACAAAAATCGGCTCCAAAAAGCAAACACAATAAATTAAAGGAATGCTACTCTGAGCGTAGAGCAGCCATTTGAATGCTCACTTAGTGGGGTCACATGACTGACCCACTTCTTCGTAGGAACAAATATGTCTTACTTTAAGGTTATTATTGAAGACACATGATGTCATTTACTTTGGCCTCCTTGTCAGCATTGGACTCCATTTAGAAGAAGCAAACGATCCACAAAAAAGCTACCATCTGCATTTGCTTAAGTAGACCTGTGACTTACATAGAGTGATGAGTAATCTGGCCCTTGGTTAGTAACAGAAATTCAGTGAAGAGTGACTTCACCGTTGTTGACTCAAGGTGAGGCACAGGCTCGAAAACAAAAGAAGAAGAATTGTATTAGCTAGCAGTAGCTGTTTTCTTGTTAAGCTGCTGGGTGGCGGAGGCTCTTCCTGATTCACTAAGTAGAGAACAGCACTAACAGGAAGTGAAAGCCTCAGTGTCCTCATGGGCTAGGACTGTTCTTCACTGCAGGGAGAGCCTTGTGTCTTGGCCAGTTTGTGTGGTGGACACCCTGCTCATGCTGTCCTCTGTTCAGCAAATGCTGAGCACCTTGGAAACAGGGGCACCTGGAAGCTCTCAGGTGACAAGGAGCCCAGCAGCTTCACTCTGAGCTGAGAATGCTCACCTCAGGCTGTTAGAGCAGCTGAGATGTAGAACAGAGTCCAGAGTCTGAATCTGCTCCTGGCCAAAGGCTGTTGCCTTAATTACTTTCTCTTTGTCAGTATTCACAGAAATGGTTTAAGCAGGGAAACAATTGTGCCAGAGACTTCGTTTTTTTGTTTTTCTTTTGGTTTGTTTTTCCTGTTTTTTGTTTGTTTGTTTGTTTGTTTGTTTTTGAGACAGGGTTTCTCTGTTTAGCTTAGGAGCCTGTCCCGGAAATAATTCTTGTAGACCAGGCTGGTCTCAAACTCACAGGGATCCGCTGAATGCATGCATGATAGAATCCATTCATGTAGGATACACATGCAGGGTGACTGTCTTCCTGTGGACACTGGGTGTTATCTGAAGACCTTAAGGCTGTCATCATTGGGGGGCTGGTGGTACCATCATCTTGTTAATTAAAGCTGGGGTGCTATTGGCTACTCCACAGTGCACAGTCACCTCTCTTGTGGGAATTATCCAGCTGAAAATGGCATGAGTAACTCTGACCTAAACCACCTCAGCCTGCTCTTTAATACGCAAGAAGGGGACCTTGGTCTTCTGCTACCTCAGGTTTTGAAAAGCTTTGCAAGGGGTAAGTAGAACCAATTCCCTCCTGGTGAAGTTTCCCACAGCCCCGTCACTCATTTTTTAGATGACTTACAGTTTGTTCTCTTAAAAAATACTGTTGTTGTGTGTATAAGTGCATGGTGTGTGTGTGTGTGTGTGTGTGTGTGTGTGTGTGTGTGTGTGTGTGTGTGTGTGTGTGTAGGTAGGTAGGAAGGCATGTAAAAGGGCAATGTGGTGGGTGAGGTTGATTCTGTTTGTCTTTACCTTGGTTTCAGAGAACTTGGTTGCTAGGCTTGCAGAGAAACTATATTTGGGCCCTGAGTCTTGTAACCATGTAACCAAGACTTCCAGCTTCCTGCTCTCCTGATTACCTAGCACCTGACAGCTGGTTCCCTTGCTTCTAGAACTGAGCAACACTGTTGAAACCAAAGGTTTCTCAGAGGTCACAACAACAAAAAAAATCACCTTGATGTGTTGTTTGAAATCAGGTGGCTCAACACTTCCGGGAATGGTGACCAGCCTGTCCATTTCTAGCAAGTTCTCAGGGGTACAAATAAAGAAGGCCAAAGCACTACACTTTGAGCAACAGGAGTCTCTTTGGCGTATGTCCCCATTGGCATGTTTTAGACAAATTCGAAGCTAGAAGGCTGTCACCAGTAGCCCTGGCCCTGTTGTAGGAGAGTCATGGTTGAACACCAGGATGCTGGGATGCAGAAGACCAAAGGTCAGTTTAGTGGCTGAGATGGGCTTCAAACACACAGGTCTGATATGCATCTGTTCTAGGATGAAGAGCAGGAGAACATACCAGCATCCCTTCCCCAGATGAAAGCCGGAGGTTGTAGTGAGGGCTGAACCATCTCTGATCCCAGACTCGCAGGAATGAAATACCAGGTGTGAGAGTGTTTCTCCAGATTATGCATATGTTTATAAATTACCCTAGGTGTTCCTGCGCCTCATTCCCTTTATTGTGGAGTGTATTTCTTTTAAAGTGACAGCTTTAATTTTTTCCCCCACTCTGGGCAGATTTCATGGATGATGTAGCTTAATAAATCAAGGCGATTTCCACTATTGTATCAAGACTCTTTAATCAGTTCTTTGAATTAATGCAATCAAACGGTTGAATTCTTACATTCGTCTCTGTATTTACAGCTCTGTTGTGCTTTTTTATTGAATTGGAAGAGGAATATCTTCATTTGCAGCCAAAATAAAATAAATCTCAGCAGGTTATCTAGTAAACCGACTGGGGCCCAGGGTATGCGCTGTTTATGTATGCACATACATGTAAACTACAAATGCAATGACTATTTCTCATATTCAATTTTGCATTAGGACTTCATATTCAGGACACTAGCATTCTCCATTTTTTGTGATAGTGTACCTATTTTTTTTTTTAAACCAAGTCATTAACCCTTGAGGTCTCGAAGACACTCAACATTCAAACATCAGAAACCTTTCATGAGGTAAGAATCCCTGGGTATGTATGCCCTCTGAATGAGAACACGAGCTCCAACATCTGGTTGCCCAGAGAATGTTCTTGTTCCACCTAACCTAGTGGCAAGTGTGCACCCAATGGAGGAAAATAGAAATACTTTGCACAGGTAAATTAACCCATGTCTTAGTCCATTACTTTGCTTTGTCCAAATAACTAGGCAGATAGCTACTTCAAAGTAATTTATAAAGAACAGGCCTAGTAGTGAGTGATGGGTCTTTTTGGTAGCTTTGTATAGTGTTTGTTTGCAAGAATAAAGTTCTGATTTGAGACCAGTACCTTCATAAAAGCTGGGCATGATGGCATACACCTCTAACTCTATTTATGGGGGGCTGTAGATAGGAAGATAGCCAGTCTGACCTAATTGGTGAGTCCCAAACCAATGAGAGACTCCGTCTCAAAGGATATGGAGAGTATTCCTGAGCACGGCACCAAGGTTGTCCTCCAGCCTCCACGTGTGTGCATGCACATGAGCATACACGCACAGACACTCACAGACACACTTTTTTAAAGAACACATTTATTTGTATAATGGAGCTGAAAGCTGGACAGTCCAAGAGCATAGCACCAATATTTAGTGAGTGTATGAACCTAATTGCTAAGAGACTCATCCCTTCAGTACCTAAGCTACTCCAGTGACAGTGGCATCAGTACCCTCTGATCCCCTCTTTAAGGATTCAGGTTTTGATACTGTCCTGATGGCAATTGTGCTTTCGGTATGAGTGGGGTTTTTGTTTGTTTGTTTTTTTCCAAACTAGAAATATAAGGTTAGGGTGCATTCTTTGAGGGACACCAGTCACAGACAATATTGATACAGGCAAAATGACCAGATGACAATTTTAGTTCTGAAGGAACACTACCTTTCAGTGTGGCACCTCTCCTCCATGTGGGAGGTCCTTTCTCTATTAATGAATTTTAGTCCAGGCTCTCAGAAACAGAGATTCTACTGAGGTGAGATCTGTACATGAGAATCACTTTTGCTTATTTTTTTTTTTTTTACGTCTTTGACAGAGGCAAAAATGCCTTGTAAGGTCCAGGAACTCATACATACCAGAGCTATCTTGACATCATAGTCTACTTCCTCTCCAAATTTATTGGCCAAACAGCTAGGCTGTCTCTGGCTGTGCTGGCCTCTGTGACTATGAATGTCCTGTGCATTCTTGGGGTCACCCTAAGTGTATGGCATCCTCATCTGAACCTCCTCCTTGATGTTGTAGATTTCATGACAAAATCTTTTGAAGTCTGAAGCCTATTGGCCTTTGGGAGGAAGTTGATGCCTTACATAAGGTAGACAGATTTTCTTCTGGGTGAGAGCTTTAGTAAAGCTGGTCAGTTAGCTTTTGTCACATATCCGCTCCCCATCCCCACATCAGAGACTATCGCAGCAAATACTGTTTTAACTTCCACTTGTACAGACTATCCATTGGGTCCAAGTTAATTCTTCAGTTCTTTGGCTCCACGGTGACCTCCATTTTTCTTGATTGGTCCCCTTCATGGTCTTTCGTCTCAAATGGGGCTCCTGGGACAGTATGGAACATAAGAAGCTTGCTTGTGATAAAGGCTCACCCTCTAGAGGGATGACCTTGATCTAGTTCAAGTGGCAGCTGCACAGGTCAGGAGCAGCAGGGTGTAGGCCTTGCTGTACACTTTCTACTTTTCTATCTGTGACCTTTTGTTGTTGCCATGGGGGGGCAGAAAGATGGCAGGTGCAAGCATAGAGTCAGTGTGAGAAGAGACAGCTGTGGAAGAGAAGAAGAGAAGAGACAGGCAGGGAGGTCTGAGACTGCAGGCTGTGACCACAGCAGCTTTCTCCACTGCCCCATCAAGTAGCTTTTTCCTTCCAAACTTCTTTAACTTCTTCTTCAACATCCTCACTCCTTTACAATTCAGAAATCAAATCTTCCTGAGGTACTTGGGCCTCCATCGGAACTCCTACCTCAGAAGACTTGGCACTTAACAAAGCCCTGACTTTAAGCAAAGTTCCTAGGCATTTGCCCTCCTGTGGGGTTTGGTTGGCATTAATGAGTTGAAAGATTAGCCTTAGTCAGGGCTTTTCTGACTTTTTAATGGTGGCACCGCAAGTTCCCCCTTGTCAACTTAGAAAAGCATGCGTTTTTTTGTGGCATCCGGACACTGGAGTTTTGTTTGGGAAGGAATTTTAATGAAGCATTCTCAGGTTTGCTCACCAAAATAAAGGAAAGTCTTTTGTGCCCTGGGAAAGTTATGTGGCAATCAGGAACGCCTCAGAAAAGGATCTGTAGAGTGAAGGAAGCTAAACTCTGCTTTAATGATCACTCTCTTTGTAACACCCATTACTGTGCACGAAAGCTCGGCTGGCGGAAGGGGCACTTAATGATGCGGAGGCTGCGGAAGGAATGGACACTGAATGATCATTCCCTAGCAGATGAAAGAGAAGACTTCCTATTGCTGAGACGTATGTGACGTCTCTCGGTGCAAATAGCATAAAGGAAGGTGACAGTTGTATCAGTCCCCTGCCTTGGGAAGAAATCACCAGCTTCGCAAGAGTAAATGACGAGGCACTCACGGCAGAGTTCTTTCCCTGACTAATTGGAAACACAGCTCTGAATTTCCCTGTCATCGAGAAAGAGCTACTCTTTGGTAAATGGAATTCCTTGGCTTACTTTCCTAAAATCTCAGCTCAACGTGGGGGTCATAGAAGCAAATGCAAATGCGTTCGGGAGCCAGTGGTTGTGGGTGTACCAGAGAGTGACTGGTAACGTGGGGCTCGTGACTTAGGAGACTTTCTCTAGCTCTACTAGAATATACCACATACTCTTTCTAGCCTCAGTTTCCCCACTTGTAAAATGAGAAGGGAGTAAACCTGACACCATATACCCATTTGTTCCTCCACCTATCTGTCCATGAATCCCCCTGGCCATCTCTCCATACACTCACTAACTCTTTCATCCAAGTATTTGTTCACCTACCCACTCATGCACAATGCATTCATCTATCTGACTTGTATCCATTTACTAAGGCAGAAATGCATCCACTTTTTTTCCCAAGTTCCTATATACTGCCTTCTCCTTTTCGTGATTTCCTCCATACCTCAGCGTTTAAAGTTATTTGTGCTTAACTTCTTCAGTTTTTCTCTTTTGTGCAAACAAGACATAGCTTTAAACTAACAGATAAGAAAAGTCACACCAAAAAGAACTGAGCTGGTGGGGGACAAAAATAAGGCTAATTCCCAACTCTAGGGCCAGGGTTCCAAGTCTCTTTCAAGATGTTCCAGAAAACCCAGAATCTTTCATTGCTTTCCCAAGGTTGGAAGAGTCCGAGGAGCGAATGCAGAACTCAGTTATCCTGTAAGAAAGAAGCAGACTCCTTTGCTCTGTGATTTACTTAACCTCCAGAAAAATCTTAAGTGAACTGCTGTCTCCCACACTAGATTCTTAGATGTTTTGTGATTTGAATAGTCGGGAATATTATGGGACATTTTCCAAAATTAGGAAAGTTGATACCTTCTGGAGTTCCTGCCTTACCTCCAACACAAGGAAGTATTGATAAATGAGAGTTCCACACAATACATAATAAGCCATCATTTGCTTATGACTTCTGGGAGAGAAACCATAGCAACCCAGAGCTCTTTTTATTGTTAATTGACTCGAAATCTTAAGAAAACACTTCTAAAGGGAAAAAACACCACTTTCTTCTGGGAATGTTCTGGAAAACTGTATTTCTCCCCAGGGCTTAAGGAAAAGGTAATGGCCATGGAATAACACATTTCACGTGGATCTTTAAGTGAGAAAGCTGCCGGAGAGGGTGTCCCTCTTCTCCTCTTCAGATATAAAAGGGATATATATCCTGTGTTTTGAGGTAGCTTCAGTTCTTTAAACAAAACCCATCATCCACCCCAGGCAATGTTGTTTGATCCCAAGTTCAGTCATGTGAAGTAAAGTTTCCCTGACTTTAATGGCTTAAAATGAAAGCGAATCATGTTTTTCTGTCTGAAACTAGGAATCCAGAGGTATGCTCAACCAGAGGGTTTAGACTTTCGCCTTCTGGCTCGGGGGCAGGAAGTGGGGGAATGTGGGTCAGATGTTTTTGTCCACATTTCAAACAGGTAAAGTGTGGGAAAGTCTGAAGAACTGTCTGGCTCATAATGCCGCTAGGAAGACTGGAAAACACAAGCTTAGTTTCCCAACATGACTTTCGTTAGGAGTGTTGGGGTAGAAGATGGGGTAAAATTGCCTGTAATCAGAGCTGCCCAACACAGGTGCTTTGTTTTAAGCGTCTGCATGGGTACAGTCTATGGGATAGAGAGGATGGGCTTCCTGAATCCAAAGTCATCGGTAGAGGTGATTGATCTGTGATATCCAAGTTGGCTATTGAAACATGGGGCTTATAGAGCTGGAGCTTTTCTATTGCCAGTGTGTGTCAGCAATGAAGAGGCCTAAAAATCTCCATGGTAAACCCCGGATCCAAAGCCATGGTTTTCATAAGCCCTGCAAGTATTTCAAACATGCATTAAATTCTAGAGGGTAATAAATTCATTGGGATGTTGTAAGGTGTATATTTTCTTTTTCATCTAGTGGACTGAAAGATATATCTGGATCTTCTGGGGGGTGTATGTGTGTTCCCCTACATTTTATGTTTTTAAGGTATTGTCTCTCACTGAACCTAGAGCTTCTGGTTTCAGCGAGACTGGTTGGTCAGCAAGGACCAATACCCACTTGTCTCCATCTTCCACCCAATTGTTGGTAGTACAGATGCACTTTTTATGTGTGTATTGGGGATCTAAACTGAGACTCTCATATTTACACAGCAAGTACTTTACACACTGAAATACCCCCCTGGCTTCCTGAGTCTCTCTATTAACTCTACTGTTGGAACAGAGCCCAACACAAGACTTCTCTGTTCGAAGCTTGAACAACATTCCACATCACCAAATTTCACCCCTCTCAAATCAGAAATTACCTATTTCCTTAAAGGGCCAGCAGCCACTTATCAAGAGTTTACCATCTGCTCCATAATGCTACTTTACATACATCTTCTTTTGTTGCCCCAGCAGCTTTGTACACAGAGGTTTCATCATTCCCACTTAGAGGAAGGAAGCCACAGCTCATGGTGGTGAAGTAATTTGCTCACAGCAAGGTGGTCAGGGAGAGCTGAGATTCAAACTTGAGCCTGTCCGACTTACTAATTGGTGCTTTGAAATGCTGTTCTGTGCCACAACAGGGGTAATGAATCAGCCAAGGAACCCCAGGAAGGCGCTAACCTACCATTGTACATAATTGATCAAAACCCTCACTGTGAACAGGCCGCTGTTTTAGATACACTCTACCAGGGGGAAGAGAATAATTACAAGTGACCACAGTAGATTCCTCTATCTGGTCGATTTTAACTTTCTCAAGTTCAAACCAGCCTTTAAGGCAGTCTGTTTTTAAGATTGAGGGCGGCTGCCACTCAGACATGGGCAGCCTCCATCTGTGCAGCCCTGGAAGGGGAGTGGGATGTCGCCTGTCACTCTTCCTCTAACTGGGTCTTGTTCACTGGCATGCCACACTTTTATCGGCTTAAGTGTTTGCTTGTGCAAGTGTATTTTGTTTGTATTACCATTGTGGGTAGGGGTAGTCATTTAGGAAATAATGCCAGGAGGGTGTATTGCTCCTTCATAGGACTTGCAAATGCTGTCATGTTTGGTGGAAACCTTTAACCACTACCACTCAGTCCCCCTCGTGGTCACCTCAACGTCTCCATGGTCTCCATTCCATCATAAGAAAAAGGCTCTGATGTCCCTCCACCTGCTCTCTTCTAATCTGTCCTCACACTTACTGTTCTCCCCAGTGCTACAAGAAAAAGAAGAAGAAAAATAAAATGTCATGTTGGGTAACCAGGCAAAGAATGATTCCTGGTTTAGATAGCCCACGGAACCAGGACAGACTCAAAGAACTCCTCTCTACTCTGAGGTCAGAAGTTTTTTTGAAGACAGAAAACAGAAAGGAACTGCAGAGGTAACCCTCTTGGTTAGAGTATGATTGTCGTCTTATTTGAACCCAGTATAAATGCTCAGTTGCTTCTTACTGACTGAAGTGCATGCAGCTGCTGAGATGCCTGGAATTCATCTGTATTTGTGAGAATATGCTCTTAGGTTAGGGTTAAAGTTACTTTGCATAGGAAGTTAGGTGGCAGTACATCACTGAGGGTCCAGTTTGGAGGCCTCTACGAGCCAAATTTAATTTGACAACACGATGAAATTAATCTCCTCATGTTTTTGTGCTTGTTCCTCACGTCCAGTGTTTATAAGCATAATTTAAATGAACAAATCAGTAAATATAAATTGTCAGTTTTGTGAGCACCAAGTCAGGTGCTTTTGGAAGATTTCATAAAGAAAATGTTACCTAACAAAGAAGAAAGAGAGGGGAAGATGAATAAAGGAGGAAGTTGTATGGGCAAACTCATGAGTATGGGCAGGCAAAGAAGATAACTTAAAGACAATAGCTTCAAATCTAAAAGGATCCGGACCCAGTTCACATTCTTTAAACTGTGTTTTGTTTTAAAGAAACCCAAATTGGAAATGGTGGGTGACATTTTGTAAGCACTGGGAAGTTAAGAAGGTTAAAGAGAAGGACACAGACCTCAGCCCTGGGGCTCAATGGAATGATTCTGCCAGCAACCTAGACGAACCCAAGAGCAGGTATTTCCCTAGTCTCCAAGTGGGGCCACTGCACAGTCAATACCTTGACTTTAGCCTCATGAGACCCTGAAGCAGAGAAGCCAGCTGAGCCCCTTTTGCTTTGGGGGTTACATATATGAGATCATACATTTGTGTTCTTTAAAGCCCCTAAGCCCATGGTAATTTGTTAGAGCTACAGTGAGAAGCTGAGCAAGCAGCCACCTCCTCATTTTTGTACTCCAGGATCAGGATCACTACTTCCTCCCCTTTGATTGTTGAGACAGGGTCTCATTCTAGCCAAGCTGGTGTGGGGGTCAAAGTTATCCTCCTGCTTTCACTGCCAGGCTTGTAGGCATGCGCCCCCACTTCTGGTTATTCCTCAGTTTCCTCAGTGCGGTCTTCACTCCGGCATCTTTTGCCCCAGTGAGGCAAACAGAATCTCCTAACAACTGTTGTGCCTTGGGCCTCTGAGCATGCCCTTAGTCATGGCCTTAACCTCACAGCGGGGCCTCGCCTGCTGTGCTCACTGCTGCATCCCAAGACCTTACTGTATGTGTTTCTCTTTGCACTTTGTCCCTCTTCTGAGTGCTCTGTGCACTTGACAATGGCGGGGGTGCAAGCGTAAGTTGATGTATTTGTCATTTCTTGGGCCCAATAAGAATGTTGTCTATGGCCTGTGGATAGGTGTGTTTTGCTCAAGAGAGCCTTGGGATTTGGACCAACCCTGCAGCACTCTTTTATAGTTTGTGGTCAGTTTCAGGGGTCTGTGCACCGGGGTGACACCTCCTTCACCATCATGACAGTGAGTTGATTTCTTCTTTAATTTTACCTTAGCAACTTGCTACCCTCACTATTTTGGTTCCAAAGGTGGGTACCTTCCTCAGTGTGTAACTCATCCCTTTGTGTTTGTGCCTACTTCCAGTGTCTTAGGCCACCTGAACATCAACAGATGCATCACTCCAAAACTATATTAATTAATTTGCTAATCACATTGGCCAAAATATCTGAGATTAGCAATTTAACACAGGGATGATGGTGCAGTCCATCATGCTGGGGAAGCCATGGCCATTGCTGAGAGCCCAACTTGTTCATACCTGGACTGGAAACCAAACCAAAGTATATATCACCTACAGAGCCTGAGATTCACTTCTGCTAGCTGGGCCACAACTCCAAAGGTTCTATAACTTCTCCAAATGGTACCACTATCTAGGAAACAAGTATTCAGGTCCATGAGCCTGTAGGGAGTATTCTAGACCCAAACCATAACAGCCACCTACCCTGTAGCACCAGCACAGGAGAAAGCTATCCATGGAGCGGTGGCAGGATGCTGGGGCAGGACATGGTGGCCAGGGGATGCACTGCAAGCCTTGCCTTTTCCCCACTGTAGCTATCTCTTCTTCCTTCCATACTAATAGGATAATTTGATAGATGAAAGCACTAGGAAGAGGTGAGAGATTCATAAAAGGCATGAAAACATACAGCCACAAATGAGTGGGCAGATCCAGCACCTTCTCCCCAGAATCAAATCCGTCTGCCATCCGCGTGCACAGGGTATGATGAGACAGGCAGATCTTAATTACACATAATTTGGGTGACAGCTGAAATGCAAACCTAAACACTCAATCAGTTAAAGATACACAAAATTAAGCATTTCACACAGTGTCCAACCCCTTCAATCTTTATTAATACTTTAATTATGTTAATTATACCATGGTTTCGAGCCCTGCTACAACAACAAGCAGGGGGTGAAGGTGGGGGGAAGAGGCAGGCCTCTCAGCAGCAGAACTACGCAATCAGTGTGTTTGAATTAAAAGTATGAATGGAATACAAAAGAGGGAAAATCCCAAATCCATAACTGAGCAGTTCACTTATGCCAGCTCCGCACTTCTCCTCTGACTGACTTATTCTTGGAAGCCGAGCCCACCCTCTCTCACTTTCTACATGCAATGCACATAGTAGGCGCCCAGTCAGCGGCAGTCACCTTCATTTTGAATTAATCCTGGTGGAATGGTATGCTTCCAAATAAAAGGAAAGTCAGGAAACCACTGAGAACTTGTTGGCAGTGTGGATGCCGAGGGCGGTTCAGGATCTAGAAGAAGAAGGCAGGACAGATGATCAGGGTCCCAGAGGTTCACCATGCTCTTTCCAAGTTCCTCACATGTCCAATCATCCCATTTCCTCCGCTGTAACTGAGGAATGAGAATAACATTGGGACTGTGGCTTTCAAGCCGCTATTCTTCCGGATATCACCAGGGACACTGCTGTGTCTTGGGTCCAATGAGAAGTAAGAGCCCTCCTGTGTCTTAGGTGCTGAGGTTTTCTTTCTAAAATCTGCCTAGGAGCAGTCTGAATGTTCTTCAGGTAGTGGCTTTTTCAAACTCCAACCTCCTACCCACCATCTTCCTCCATTCTGCAGTGTGGTTTTCCACCCTTCGATCAAACATCCCGCCTACGGCGGTGCGCTCTGTCTCTGGGTGTGTGTGACCTGCTTGTTTCTCTCCTTTCCTGGTCTTCATGCCACACTTTGCATGAATTTCTATCACATCTCCTGTGCTTTAGTCAGCTCTCTTCTACAGCGCCCTTTCTCCTACTCTGAGCTGATGCTGACATTGCAGGTAATTCCCGAAACCCAGGTCAGGGTCCCTTCCTCCAAGAAGACATCCCAACCCTGAACTAGCCAGGGACATGTTTTTCTCTTGCCAGATCCCCGTGTTTCTCAGCATCTGACCCATTCCCTCTTTCCGCCACACATTTTCCTCATCAGGGTCCCAGGTGAGGAGGCTTTCAGCCATCTCTGGCGCTGTCCCTTCTCCTCGGCCTTAGATGGAGCACACAAACCTCAACACATGCAGGTATCTGACACGGGACTAACCACATAAAATCACTCAATGTATTCGCCAGAGAAAATTCAGTCGCCCAAACTACAATCATCAATAACTACTTTTTCGATCTTTGGCTTAATAGTTGCTGAGCAGAAACAAAACTGTCATTGGAATGACTTGTACAAGATAGGATTTTAGGCATGGCTGGACAGACCATGGAGAGAATTGACATTTGTTGGGAGAGTCTTTTTAACATCACCAGAGGAAACCTTCGAGATCCATCCATCTGAAGTAGCAAGGCAGTGTGTAGTGCGGAGAGCTGTTCGCTCAGTGTTGGTGTGGACTGGTTCTTGGGCTACTTTCTTACCCAGGTCTCCTAGTTACAGCTCAATCTCTTCCCAGCCCCATAAATGTAATCTTGCAGTCCTCTGCTCATCTTCCTGGTCTATGGAATCACCATTGAAACTTCCCATGCAGGTCTTGAGGGCCAACCTCCAAGACTGTCACCCCTCAATGGTGACTCCCACATCCACCAAGATGGGGGCTAGTGTTGAGGTAGGAAATGCTTGCTAATTTCTTGGTCTTGCAGTGGAAACAGAAAGCTCTTCCTGTCAAAAGCCTCGAAGGTTATCAGAAGGAAACCTGGCCCAAGACCATTAACCAACAGATAATGGTGATTATTTCAAACTCACCTTGGCCAGAATGGAAATATGGAAGCAATATCTGCTTTAGTTTCTTTTCTTCAGAGGTTTCTTTTTTATGGCACAAGTCATTATGATCACACACAAAAAAACAGTGTGGAACAATATAAAAAAGACCAGCTATTAAATACAGTAGGAATTGGGGCAGAAGAGAATTTACTATGGAAAATTAGAAAGAGCCAAACTGATAGCTCTATTTTTCACACCCAAAGCTCCTTTTTATTATCGGCCTTATTCATGGGCCTCCTTTTTAATTTTGGAGAAAATGTACTTGTCAATGTACATTTACTAAATAATAACTCATACCCCAAATCAAATATGAATAGCCCTTGTTACAAGGAAGAGACAGGATGGTGCTCACACTGGGCTAATAATGATAATTTCAGCCAGAACTGGAAAGGTTCATGTTTTCATCAGCCTAAGGATCTCACTGCAGGTGAATATATAGCTTGTTGGCCATTTTGTGAAATTTAAATTAGCTTTGAGAGTGACCTGGTTAGAATATTAGGAGCCCACTAGAAATCCTGAAACAATACTAGCAATCTCATGCCAGGGAGTTGGCTCACAGAGTAAAATTGAGACCCCTGTGTGTGGAAGTGGTTAAGGCCTCATAATTGGAACTTAGTGGAACTGTAGTGCAAGGAGGTGGGGTAGGGAGACAGTAGGCATGATTTCAGCCCTTCAGCCCAGCTACAGTGCCGTAACCGAGTGTCCCGAATCCAGTGCCCTGACTTCTTTACTTCCTGATTCTGGGAGCTACTATTCTGCTCCCCGAGTGGGTCAAGATGGCTCACATTTTCCTGAGTGGTGCTCTGCCATGCATCTCAACCCCCAAGGACACTCTAAACTTGGCATATGTGATGTGGGAAAGCGTTCGAGAATTCTCCATTCATTGAAGATCTTTAGATAAGCCACCACAGAGGTTAATGTTGTGGCTGGCTCATTTGCAGCTCTGTTGTGCATCTATTCTATCAAACATGAGTATGGCCCTATCTCTCAGCCAGTGACTGTCCAGACTGTACATGACATCAGCGCTCCCGTCCGTCCCCCACTGCACCAGTACCCAAATACCCATGCTGAATGTGAATACGAGTTACTGCTTTTGGGATATGCCCAAGACCTTGGTTGTAGTTATATAATAAAATTAGAACTTGTATCATTTGAAAAAGAGAACTAATTATTTCCATTAGTTGTAATCTCAAATTCAAACACATGATATAGAGATGTCTACTCAATGGCAAAGCTATAGACTAGGTGGTTAATTAAACATCTTTTCTAATCAAATTAGCTTCATTTCCTAAGGAGAGGTTTTTAACAGGGAAGTGCCTCTGAGAAGCTGTGTCTTCGAGCCATCACCTGGGAAAGGAAAGATAATGTCCTTTCAAAGGCCTCCCTTAGCAGTGAATAATTACTCTTTGTTTGACTGCAAATGCACATTCCTGAAATAATATATTCGTAAAGTTTCATAAATTATTTCAAGATGTATTAAAGAGCATTGGAAATAGTTCTTCTCTCTCCAGGAGGTTGCCAAGAATGAGTTTTGTCCTTTAAAATTTGAAACAAATTATTTTTCACCAGGGGAGCATCAGCAGAGTTACCCCCAGCTCTAGCTGACAGGAACAATTTGAGGTAACCTGCTAATGGCAATGCTTTTAAAACATAAAGGTGCCCTAAGTGGGGCAATTTTTAAAAATCAAAACCGTACTACAGGGGTCATGCAAAGTTAGGGGCACTACACTTTACCTGAGGCAGGGCCTGGATTCCAGCTGCTTGGATTATATGGTATGTCATGGTTCCAAGGAGGTGGAGGAGGATTGGCATATCTCTGGTGAGTTTTCCGTAAATGCTCCAAAGCATAATTCTCCAGAAAATCCTAGCCTGGATGACAAAGTTTCAGCATAATGAAGCACAGAGTCTGCTGTTGGAGGAGGTAGGAAGGCAGAGGTCGCTGGTGAGATAGCACACAGCATTGTACCTCACTGGTAGAGAGAAGGGCACTGTTTCAGGGATCCTACACAAGCTCCTAGCACTAAACACTTGTGCTTCTACTGTAATATGTCTTTAAGAGCAAATATTTGTGGAGCACTTGCTCTAATGCAAGCCAATAAATCCAATCTCGGGCCACTGCAATCCTCTTGAGAAGTCACAGTGAAATGGCTCTCTTGCTTTTTTTCCTGGTTAGTGATGCCTGAGTTCCTGGAGAACTGTGTGTAGCAAAAGTGGTTATGGTGAGAGGCATGCTTTAACTGGAGAACTGTAGCAGGGTGGTTATGGTGAGAGGCATGCTTTA
>NW_004949119.1:4020665-4029134 GCF_000317375.1 Microtus ochrogaster
AGAGGCATGCTTTAACTGGAGAACTGTAGCAAAGGTGGTTATGGTTAGAGGCATGCTTCGTCGCATGTTCCATTCCAAGTGAATTGTCATCGAATAAAAGCATAAATTAAAAAGACAAAGGAAGCCCTGTATCTGGTGGTCACTTATGTTGTGCCAAGAGCTGTAGCCTGTGATTTGAAGTTTTAAATTTCTTCTCTTGGTGGTGAGTGAGTGCAGGGCTAGGAATGGCAGAACTCTGCCAATTCTGGCTGCATTCAAGGGACCCACCTGCTGCATAACCAACAGGGCCAGAGCTTAGACAGTTGGTTTCTTTGCAGCTGTTTCTCACAACCTGCCTTTTCTTCTTCAGAAACCCAATTCTGCAATATCATCTCAAAGCTAGGTAAGCAGGCTTGGTGATAATGTCAGAGGAAAAGTTAGGGTTGGGAGATATCTGTACCAGTCAGTGAGGTGGACCGGAGATGTGTCCACCCCCCACACCATGAGTTGCTGCTTTGTAATTCTGGTTGGCATGAGCTTGCGTGTTTAAGAGAAAAATGCTTTGTTTCTGCCCGAGCAGTGAACAACTGTAAGCTCGATTCTTCTGGTGCTACGCCAGGATGACAAACTTCGTGTAGAAGAAATGGAAGAGGGTGAACCTTGCTTGGCCTAGGATGGCAAACACAGGGCCTTTGTACTCCCATTCCCAAGCCCCCAGCAGACATTGCTAATTGATCACAGCTCTCCTTCAGAGCTCAAGCAGCATCAGACTCCCTTCACCTGTGCTCTCCAGATAGCCATTATCAAGTGGCAGGTGTTGGCACAGAAGATGAAATCTATTTGTCAAGATTTGGACTAAGTCATGGATTCTTTCTTCTAAAGCAGAACGTGTGCATCTGTCACATTGGTGGGTAATCCAAAGCCTTCTTTTGTAGTGTGTGACAGGACTTGACTTCTGAAAAGGACACAGCGGGTATTGTTTATCTTCTACCTCAGAAGTTAGCCACATCTCAATTCTACATAGCCACTTTGTTCTTAGGAAAGGAATATTGGAAGGGCATTTTTGTGAGTTTATCTAGAGGTTTCCTGATATGTTAAATGAGCATAAGGGGGCATAGATGGAGTAAAATGTGCTACATATGTGTCATGGACTATCCAGTTCTTTGGAAGCTGGAAACAGCATGGTCAATAGCTCTGTGTGCTCTTAGAAATGTGGGGCTTGAGGCAAACATGAGAGAGAGGACAATGTACAGCAGATACCTATATAAGTGCACAAGGGAGGAATGAGTTTCCTTATAAAGACATTCCAAGTATTTACTATTAAAAAAAAGTTGTTTAAAGCTGATCAGTGGAAATGAAGATGTTTGTTTATCAAAAGACACCTTAGAAAACTTGGAGAAAATAGCATGCATATTTGACAGTGGATACGCATTAAGAACATAAAAAGAATTCCGATACGCCAACTAACAAATTCCAGGCCATTCTGTAGGAAATGCAAAGAAAATACAATATTATGTTTTAAATACAGAAAATTGGCATTTTTTTTTAAGAGCTGGTTTTTCAGAAGATGTAGATTCTCACAAAGCCTTCTGAGTTGCTGGTAGGAATATGAAAACAGGTACAGCTCAGTACAATTGTCCTGAATTACCTCATGCCCCAGAATTTCACTGATGCAGTAAGAGGCATGTATAGGACTCTCTGGGAAAGAGGTGTTTGGAATCCTTAGGGTTTTTTTTTCATATGAAAAATTATAAACAATCCAAAAGTCTAGGAATTTGTAGATGAGCGCATCATCATATATATTTCCAATGGGATTACAACAAGCCAAGTAGCAGGCATCAAGAGTGTATATATATCTTAAAATATTACAAATATATCTTATAAAAACTCATATAATATAGCCACTCACATAGACCAAAATTATTGCCTGTGAGATTGCAAGTGAAACTGACAATTACCGCTAAAAGAAAAAATAAATCAGCTTATGCTATAAATAAATTATATTTGTTAATGTGTACATACACATGTAAGTGTGTGTTTGCAGATGTCTATGTGGTTAGAAGATATATTTTTTATCTTTTTCATGGCTTAAATGGCCTATCTTTGGAACAAAATTGAAGAGATGTCACAGGTAGGCTCCATGTCCTCCAAATTTCAGCCCATAAATTTGGCAGTTACGTTTTCAAAGTCAACAGTGACAACTGGTACCTTGACATAATGTCCCTGGGATCAATCAGTTCCTTGGTTTGCTGGGCACATAGAGTACAACCAAGACTTCTCATGTGGATGGGTGATTTGGTGCGTGCAGAAGTCAGATGACATGGGAAAGAGAGTGGCGGACTGCAGTGTGAGAGGCAAGTCCTGAGTTGCTTGTGATTGGTGGCACTGGTGGCAGTCAGGGAGGACTCGCCACCCAGAGACTCCCGGAGTGCCATTAGAGAAAGGGCTCTGAGTGAGAAGCAGGAGAGGAATCTACTTTATTAATTTTGTATTGCTTTCCCAAGCATCAAGGGGCAATACACTGGGAGAGGGAAACTTGTAGGGAAAGAACAGGCTAAGAGATGAAGACGCCATCTCACCCTTTCTGACAGTTTCCACCTACAGGATTGCGTGAGCTTTGGGCCCTCCATGGGAGCCTTGTCTACCTTTGCTTCGCATATTAAGAAGCACACTATGACGCTGGGAATGAGGCTCAGTTGGCATCTTTGCCTGATGTGGATCGGGCCTTTGGTTCACCCCTTTTCCCTTAGTGTATGAAGCTGAGGCAAGAACAGTGTTGCTTACTCCTGTGATCCCTGTACTCAGGACGCGGAGAGAAAGAGCAATACTTCCAGGTCATCCTCAGTCGTGTATCAAGGCAGCCTAGACTACAAGACACACTGTCTCAAACAAAACGAGAAGCCTGCTGAGCCTCTTTCCTCTTGTCTTGTTTTCGGCAACTGTTTCCTTAGACTAGGTGATGGCCATAATCCGAGAAGGGTGCTTGGGACTCCCGAGTTGCCGTTTCCACATGTAAGAGTTTCAAGCTTCTACTAGAGGCGAGAGAAGTGCCATGCAGGCCTGACAGATAGAAGGAAGGTCCCAGACATGGATCTGCTGCTGTCTTTGTGACCTCCCTTCTCTACGTCTAAGCCACAGTTTTTCATCCTGACGCCTTCCAATCCAGGCACATTCAGCGACAATTGCTTCTGGAGTGGCGGGCCTGGCAGGCGCTGTAGAATGCCTGTATTTGGAGTGGAGTTGGCTATTGGAATACTTAGTGAATGGAATTTCATTAGGTCCTTATCTGTGTGCAGTGAGGAAAAGAGGTCCTTTTACACAGTGCTTGTAATGGACTGGAAAATTGCATTTCCCCCTTGCCCGAACAGTGCCATTAGTGGAGAGGCTGCCGGTCTACAGAGAGCGGGAAGCCACCTCGGGCAGTGAAGGGCTGACAGCCCAAATGATGGCAGTGCCGAGGGACCCGGAAGATATTAAAATAAAAACAGGTTGTGTTGTTCTTTTCTGTCCTGTAGCAGTTCTGCCCCGCAACACAGAGAGTGATTGGATTTGAAGCACTGAGCAAAACATGTTAAGTAAGAAATTGTTTAAATAAAGTTGTTTGAGGTTGAAACTCTGCCCCAGGCATGGAGGCCAATGTAGTTAGCTTCCTCCAACTTAGAGATATCCAAGAGGCATTATGTTGCTTTTCTTTTTTTAGTAGGGACGTTATTTGGACGTTGTGAAGTGAAGTATGCACTTGAATTCTCTACTTTGGTAACTTGGCAGATTGCAGCTCCAGTGCCTGACAGTGGGCAGTGGGCATGCAGGTGTCCAGCTGATGGACTGTAACTCCAGTTTCACTGTTCCTGGGTCCTGAGACTTGCCAGTGACAGGAGCATAGCGCCAAAGCCAGGGAAGTCTGCTCTGCCTGCAGAAATATTTGTTCTCAGTCTGGTAGAGGCTACCACTTTCTTCATGGAAGCATGTTGGGCTGAGTCTCATGGGCAGCTTGCAGCATGCCGTGAGAGAGGAGCAGTCCATGCCAGGCCGGAGTGAAGACAGATCTGGGCCTTGGTGACCTCCAGATACACGCCAGTGTTCATTGGAAATATGAGCGCTAATGACTTTTGTGATTGTCCAGGGGTACTGGGGCCATAACCATTAAGCCCATTAACAACCAAAGAGAAGAATGAGATCTTCCATATTTGAGTTATGCAGACATGCAGAATTATCACAAAAGTACAACTATTTCTTAAACTCATGAGGAATTGTCTTACCCACTAGGAAGAAATAGCAAAGTTGGGTCTCCTGAGACCTTTCCTACCACAATATCCTGTAGGCACATGTTGCAGATGGAATATTAGTGTCACACATTGAAATCTTGCCAGTGAGATGGTTTGAGGACTGGGGCCTTTGGGCTATGATAAAGTGCAGAGGGTTATAGTAGTAACTTTTTTTGTCCCATACCAAACACCTAACAAAAAGCAACTTATAGGATTCAGGATGTACTTTTGGCCTGTGATTTAAGGCAGGAGTGTCTATCACGGCCAGAAAAGAATAGTGCAGTTGGTGGTAGTGGGAGGGTCTCTCTGAGGCTTCATATGTCATTGGGACCTGGTTCTAAGCCACACTAGAGAGCCGCTTCGTTCCTCCTTCCAGCTAGACTTCACACCCCAAAGGTTCCATCGCTTCCCCACATGGCACCATCAGCTGGGATGAGGTGTTCAAATATGAGTCTAGAAGGGACATCTCACATTTGAGCCACAAGGGTGGAACACTCTGGATGGAATTACTGCCTTTGGGAATAGGTTATCAGGCAACTTTCCTGTTCTTTATCCCTCTAAGGATTCAATTATGGGAGCCCCCCCCCCCCCACAAGTGTAACTTAGCAGTCAAGCCAGTCCTTCTGGGATCTAACAGTATCAGCACCCTGATCTTGGTCTCTCTTCCAGAACTATCAGGAAAACTGTGCTGTTTAAGCCACTCAGCCTCTCTCTAGGCACTTGACCATATATTGTTCCAGCCATCCTCTTCTATGCCCTTTGCTTTATCCTTGGGCTATGACCTTAATTTCAGGGTTTTTTTTTTTTTTTGACAGATATTGAAGACTTCCTGGCCTAAGATCACCCATATGTCAGTCATTCTGTCCCCACATACAACCCCTGGTCTTCCTGAACTACTCTTGTCTCAGAATTTAAACATAAACGGGGTGAGCTTCGGCTGACACCACAACATTTCATCAAATATTATATAAGCACATATATCATTATTGTGAAATTATTAGTGTATACAAAAGTCACTGATGAAGTAACTGGCATAGAGTAAAGCTGGTTCTAAGACCGTTACAGGAACTGGGCATCTGTCCACTGGTGCATTTGTGCATTTGAGCAGAATGCTACTACCTTTTACACACTTGTGGACACACTACTACCTTTTACACACTTGTGGACACAGACTTAGAAAAAGATATTAAAGTAGAAGAGGATGTATTTGGGAAGGACAAGGGGATAAATGGAAATAAAAGGGGGAATAGTTATGACCAAGGTACTTTCTATGTGTATATACACATACATTTGTGCAAAAACATCACAGTGATCCTGTTATTTTTATGACTAATAGATGTTATCAATTTTTTTTTAAATGTCAGAATTTCCAGCTAACTTATAAAAAAAGGAGTCAGCATTCCACAGAGTAATAAAATTATAACTTCTGGGATTTATTTTGTTGGACAAAAGTCCGCAAATTAGTACATAGCTTCACTATGCTTGGACTGTAATGAGGTCGTGATGAACAGAGGCAAACCTAGACATCTCTGGAAGAATTCAGTGACCCCTGGTAAGATCTGTCACAAGAAATGTCATTAGAAGGCTATCCTGCCCCTCCTTGCCTCTGCCTGTTTATATACAAGCTCAGATACATTTTCTTTCCTTCTTTGTTCATCCATTCATTTATTTTTATTTAAAAATTCATTAAAATATAGTTATATCATTTTCCATCTTTCCTTCCACCAATTCCTCTCATGCCCCCTTGCCCCACTTTCCTTCTCAAATTCCTGACTTCTTTCTTTGCTGTTACACACACACACACACACACACACACACACGCACACACACCATGCACGCACATATGCATGCATACACACATATAATATGCTGAGTCTCTTTAGTGTTGTTTGTATGTGTAAGATTTCAGGACTGATCACGTGGTGATCATATGGTATAAGATAAACAACTCAAAGGCTCCTTCCTTGAAGGTATAGCACTTCTGTTCCAAGCCTCCCTTTGTTTCCTGTAGGAAATCCCAGTAAGATTTCCCCCTTCTATGTTAATATGTCAATTGGTGTTGTCCTTCTTCAGGTCTTATGCGGGCAGCCATATTAGTGAGCTATCATGGGTAAAGCTTCTGTGTCATCTCTAGGAGACTCAACCTCACCATGGAATTTCCCCTAGCTTTTATAGTCTTTCAGCCCTCTCTTCTAAGATGTTCCCTGAGTTTAGGTGCGGGGTTATGTTAGAATGTGTCTATTGGGACTGGATTCCCACGATCAGTTGTTCTGGGCAGTTTGACCAGTTGTGGTTTTCTCTAGTAGTCTCTCTCTGTTGCAGAGTAGTTACTTTGATGAGGGTTGAGAACTATTTTTATCTGTGAGTATAAGGTCCCATTTTTAGAGTAGTTAAGAATTTTGCTGGTTTAGTACAGTGAGGTAGTAGTGGGCTCTCTTCTCCTACCCATGACCTCACTATTCACAGAGTATTTCAAGTATCCCAATATTGTTTGCCTATTGCCGAGCAAGCTATAAATCCAATCAGACAGCTGGTGGTCACTGACCTGAGGGCCACTATTGCGGTTATTGTGGTTCATAGGTTTCACACGGCTGAGTAGTACTATTGGTTGTTTTCCTCTCTTCCCAGACTGTACAGTATTTTCTGGGACTTTGAAGTTCTTCTTCACAGAGGAGGCTTTTAGGTCCAGATCTGACTTGGATCCTGTGAGTTCCATGTTCCAAGTGCACATTGTCCTCGGCAACAGGGATTTACCTTCAACCTCTGGGGAGAAATAAGATCAAGAGCAATAGCCTATATTGTTTTGGGAGTCTCTTGGACTCTTCTGGCCAACAGCTCAGAATGGATTTTCTTATTCCTAGTACTAGGGTTTTTGTTAAAGGATCTATGTCTCTTGGGAGGAATATTATCAGCTCAAGTGGCTTAATTTATTTAAACTATACATGTATTGTACACTTTCAAATTTATATGTGTTATATATGATTTTGGATAAATAAAAATAATGATTACTTATGACTTTCTCAAAATCCTTAGTATTGTTTTCCTTCCCTCTTCTTCTGCATTTATTTTAAATGTCTATTATTGTGTGTGTGTTCATGTGTGCATACTTGATTACTGGCATATACCACAGTGCACATGTATATTAGAACTTGTATGTCATTGCAATGAGTCCAATTTAGTAAAACTGATTCAGATAAGATGTCACCTTGGAGTGAAGCCTCAACCAGGAAGTTACCTCTTCACCAATCAGGCTTTTAAAATACTGAATGAGTTGTCTGTGAATGCCAGATTTCAGTAGACATGAGTAAATAAAACAAGGTTATGATGCCCAAGATAAGAGAAATACATATGAAGCAACGTGTTCTAGAGAGCTTGTCACATTGCCTCTGTTTGTTATCTGAGTAACATGATGAATGGCATGGGTTCCCCATTCCTTTGCGGCAGTAGTTCAGATAAGCAGCAGTTGGTTGTGTTCCATCTGATTCTGTGAAGTGCAGATGACAAAAAGGAAGGAAGGGAAGGTGGTTGCTCTCCACTGACCTTGGTTTGCATTGACTCCTTGGACTTGGAACCGCCCTGGTGAGTGTCATCCATACACATATCAAAAATACACTCCGGAGACCTGGGCAAAAGAGCTTTTCTATGTAAGATTTTGACAGTTGCTCTACGTTTGTTTTTGTGTCCAAGTCTTGAAGTGCTTTTCTTGCCTTTGATTCCTATACTACAGTGGCCACAGACCCCACAGATGTGGGCATAAAGACCTACAAAGTGCGGTTTTTCTTTAGGTGCTACACTTGCAGACTTTTGGAAGGCCAAATAAACCTCAAGGAAGTGTTGTTAATGGTTTCCAGCACTTAGATACTTTAGGGTGAGTCTTGTTTATTGAGAAGCTGGTGACTGTGTTGTGAAGTGATGCTTGGATTCAGCAGAATGTCTTTTGAGATAACCTCTTGCAGAAGAGCGGTTAAATTTGGCTTCAGGCTACAGAATCACAGGTTCCATCATCCAGGCTTCTACTGGATGCTCTGAAATGGCTCCAGAGAGACGGAGAGTGACATTATGTACAGTGACTTGCTGGCTATTTGCCAAGTATAAGGCCCAACTAGACCAGCAGATGGTGTTGAGGTAAAAGAGAAACTCACTGAGTAATGGTGGAGGTGAGAAATGCCTGTATGAGGAAGGGGGTGCCGGCTGCCCAGAGATCTGCAGGCTGCCCAGAGATCTG
>NW_004949119.1:4029379-4040464 GCF_000317375.1 Microtus ochrogaster
CAGAGATCTGCAGGCTGCCCAGAGATCTGCAGGCTGCACAGAGATCTGCAGGCTGCACAGAGATCTGCAGGCTGCCCAGGCTGCCACTGCTCTTTCCATGTGGTCAGTGTGGACACTGGAGGGCCAGGGCAGATGTTTAATAGGAATCATTGGTCATGATTTAATTCTGAATGGCCAAATACATTCAGGATTGTAGTAAGAGGGAAGCAGTGAGCCTTTTAGGAAGGATAGAGATAGAATCTGAGAGAGCAAAGCTTTGGAGGGAGAAATAAACTAGTCTGTGTGGAATTATGGGAGATGAGGAGGGCTTGGGCTAGACGCCAGGTGCTTTGGTCCTCTTCTCTGATAGCTTCTCCATCAGCTCCTCACCCGAGTGACCTGTTGTCTTTGACATTGAGAGGGATGTCTGTCAGTAGCCAGTCTGTTCTAACTAAACCACAAGTGTTGCCCCTGTAATCTAGCAACACAGCAGAGCAAAGAGGGGAACCTGCCTCTTCCAAGCCCTTTAAACATCACCCATTGATTCTGCTGTCCCCACAGAGAGGAAGCTGCATGAGATGTTCAGTGGTTCAGAATCAAACCTCCACTGTGGCATCCTTCACATGTGAAGTGACTGCGCTCTGTCTGCAAATACTAGGAGAATAGATTCCCTTGGATATAATTCTAGCTTTCGTTTCCAGAAAAGTAGATAAAATCTAGGGGAAAGATGAGTAAACACCATTAATTAAATGAGGTATTTATCCTCGGCTTAAATTAGAAAAATTACTGTAAGATGCAGAAAATCTCAATTAAAACCACCAGCCTGATTTTATTGTTCACTGTTCAAAAGGGGGAAGAGAGCATGAGTAAAATAAATATATATTTAGGGATGACACCATCTTGGCATTTCCAAGCTTCCTTTTCTAAATATATTCTTTATCTGAGCTGTCTTCCAATACTTTTAATATAATTAAAAGCACATAATGAGTGCCAGACTTGTCAATTCCAACAACAAAGTGCTGAATTTTGCAGTGAAACCGAGAGATCCATCTCCCACACATTGTAATGAATAGGTTCATAAAAGGAAAATAGTTTAATTACATTTTAGTTCATGGATTGTTAATAGGCTGGAGTATCTAAATTGAATAATGTGATTCTGGTAATAATTATGTGTAAATGAACTTGTTTAAATGATATTTTACAGCTTCTTTATAAAATTACAGCTAGAGGCAATCCGGTGATAGACAGACAAAGGCCATGCAAAAATTATCATAAACTATTAGCTTGTTTGCAAAGGGTTTTATGTTAATCTTTTAGTACTTAAAGCAATCTGCAATTAACATATCATGGGGAGCTGCCTGGGAGCAAAGGCATGCAAATTGAAGTGCTTAGATAAAAAGCCATTCATGTTGGGGGTGAAAAAAAAAGAGAGAGAGAGAGAGAGAGAAAGAAAAAGGGGGGAAAATCAAAGAAAGGGTGGTAAAGTACTCTGAGGGTGCTGGTTTTATATCTGAGATTAAGGAGGTGTAATGACTATATTATCTAACTATGGCTGTAATTAAAGCGTTTCTCTTGCACACATGACAATAGACACCACATTGATTTCGGTGTTTTAATTGTGAAAGTCATTTTATTTCAGGGCACAGGATAGGAATAGCTTGAATCAAAGGGCTAGAAGATTGCTTTGTTGATAATATGTGTTCAACAGCTGCCTGGCTGCTTAATACACAAGTGGGGAGAAGGCAGGGAGAAGCAGGGAGGTGCTGGGGATTGTGAGTCTCCTGCTGGCTGCCTTTCCTTTTGTGAAAAAGGCAGGGAGCTGGGTACTGAGTGTAAACAAACAGGCTTTCAAACCTCACTAGTCTTTCCTCCCTAGCTTGGCAGAACAAAAGAAGTCTTCAAGGGCCCTGAACTACCTCCTCTTACTGCCCCTGGGAAGCAGCAGCAGTGTGCGCCCAGTCATGAAACTGTCCTTGCTGGTGGGACCAGCACCTCACTAATGGAGAACAAAGGTCTGGGAGAGCCTGTGGTGCTTAGGATCACACTTAGTCTCCTGACAGGGCCAGTTGGCTGGGAAGGGCCGTTATTTACATTACGGTATATCCACAGAAATCTCGCACTCTGTTAGTCTGAGATTAGGGGCTCCTTATCGGTGTCTATATACAAATTCCAAGTGGGAAATTAAGTGAGGGGAAATCATATCCAATTCCAGAGCAAAGGGAATTCCAGCAGGGAAGGGAGCTGGGCCTGGGCTTTCTGCAGTGTCTCATCTTTGGGTATTTCTTTTGTTAGCAGTTCAGAGCAAATGCTGGGGAAACTCCTGACTTCTTTCTTTTCCCTCATCTAGAGGAATGGCACATTTAAGCTAAATAATGGCAGGCTTGGTTTGGGGGAAAGGCGTCTTCTTAACCGATACAGTTCAAAATAACTGAACACCAAAATGCTAAAAAAAAAAAATCAAAAATAATTATCATTCAGTTAGTGAGTGTTGTCCTAAGCATTACTTAATGTGTTACTGATTCTTCATAACAACCCCAAGAAAGCTGATGGAATGCTCTCCACTAAAAAAAAAAAAGTGACCATTATTATTAATAATGGTTATTATTAATAAAGGGACATTGTGGATGAGAGATCAAGAATATTGTTTAAGGCTGCACCTCTTATGAAGAGGCAAGTTAGAATCCAGGCAATCTTGGATTTGATTCTCTTGCAGTCTTTAAAATTCCAGAAGCCTTATGCAGACTAGTGTTTTATAACTATACAAACTAAAATATCAAAACTGAGAAAGCAGAAAAATCTTGTTAAATATCTTACTGGGGAGATATTTAGGGGTCAGTTTTGGTGGGGAACCAAAACAAAGCAGAGCCTAGGAGGCTGAGACATGCTGAGTTCAAGACACATTTGTCCATATGGTGAGTTTCAGGCTAGTCTGGCTATCCAATGAGGCTCTGTATCTAAAACAAAAATAAAGAGAAGCAAAGGATAAGAGAGAGGTGGAGAGAGAGGCGGTGGGGGGGGGGTTCAGGAGGAGAAGGGAGGGACAGAGGCGGGAGGGAGAGGGAAGAAGGAGGAAGGGTCAGAGGGAGGGAGAGATAGGGTAGAAGGAGGAAGGGTCAGAGGGAGGGAGAGAGAAAGAGAGAGAGAAAGAAGGAGGGAGGAGGAGGAAAGGACAGAGGGGGAGGGAGGGAGACAGGGGAGAAGGTTGAAGGGTAAAAGGGAGGAGGGAGAGAGAGAGAGAGGTGAGGAGGAGGAGGAAGGGACAGAGGAAGGAGGGAGAGAGGGAGAGAGAAGGGAGAAGGAGGAAGGGTAAGGGAGCGAGGGAGGGAGGGAGGGAGGGACCTAGCCATTCATGGGCTTTGCTGGGACAAATGCTGAAAACAAGTTTAACAGACAAGAAGAAATATGTGGTCTGACCTGTAGGTTCAGATAGTTAGCCTGGTTTTTCCAGTTTCAAGTTCCTGGCCAACCTCATGCTTAGTATCCTTGGTCACCTTGGGTGTCTAGGTCTTTATAGGTTGCCTTCTGGTAGGTGTTAGTTTTGTTTTTCTCATATGCACAATCTGAATTTTTCCATAAATAAGAATTTTACACAGTGATGGTTTTAGCATATTTTTCATAGCAGAAGAAACCTTGGTTTAAAGTACATCTTCTAAAAGTTGTGTATGGGGACTGTGACTTTGAAACCAATTTGGCTGATGTGCATGTGGCAGACTGAGGGTTCTCAAGCTTCCCATGAGCACTTAGGTTCCAGTCATGTGGGTAGAGAGTGGCCTGGTGAAGGACACGGGCACTCTGAGCCCTGGCCACATCTGGCTTACTGGGTGGCACCATGAGCAAAGAAAGGCAGGTTCAAGAAACTTTGCATTTGCCACTCACTGGCTTGGTGACTTGGAGGCCATTAGCCCAAGACACACTTGCGTTCCTATCCATACAGACGAAATTAGAGGATTACCATTACAGCTGGGATGGTTCAATGCATTAATTTCATAAAATGCTTCATATAGAGTCTGGCATGACTACGCTTGATCAATGGTAGGCTTGTTGTAATAATTTATGCCTTTGGTTTCCTAGGACCACTACAATAACGTACCACAGTATATGTGTTTTAAAATAATGAGAAGGTATTCTTTCAGATTTCTGGAGGTTAGAAATTTAAAAGGTGTTAGCAGGGCTGTGCTACTTCCCAGAGTCCAGATAAGTCTTTCTTAGTTTCTTGAGGTTGCCTACCATGCTAATTCAGACACCATGTCCATCTTCTCCATGGGCATCTCCTCACATGGCACTCACTCTCTGCTTTGTGACCTCCTGTCATCTTACAAGGACACTTGTCAGGGGCTGGGGAATGTAGTAATATGGAGCGGCAAGGCTGCGTCCCTAGCACCCCACTGCCCGCAAGGCTAGCTTTACCCGAAATAATTACACGACACTGTATTCTTTTAATCACTGCTTGGCTCTTTAGCTCTAGCCCTTTTCTCGGCTAACTCTCGCACCTGGACTAACCCATTTCCAATCATATGTGTTGCACCCCAAGGTGCGCTTACCGGGAAGATTCTAGCCTACGTCCATCCTGGGTCGGAGCTTCATCATGTGTGCCTCAGAGAGCAGAGCTCTCGCCTCTGCCCGCAAGAGTGGAGCATCTTGTCTCTCTGAGGCGTCTGCCCCTGAGAGGAGAGCTGTCGAGTCTCTGACCTCACTTCCTCTTCCGCCCAGCATTCTGCTCCTCCCACCTACGTTCTAACCTATCAGGTCAAGCAGCTTCTTTATTAAATCAACCAATGACCTTCCTCCATCAGGGGAACAAGCTCAGTCAGTACTTGCCATGTAATCTTGAGGACCCGAGTTCAATACCCAGAACACACAGGGAAAGTCTTACACATAGTGGTGTGTTCTGGGAATCCCAGTGCTAAGAGACAGGTGCGCATTCAAGGATTGCGGGCTGGCCAGCAAGCCTCCCTATTTAGCCAGTTCCAGGCCAGTGAGAATAAGTAGAGTCTAGTCTCCTGCTTTTCAGTCCAGAGAGAATAAGTGGACTCTAGTCTTCCACCTCTCTACAGAGGGTTGGAAAGAAGGAAGGCTATCTCTAAACAGCATTGGGCATACGGCTTAGAGGGGTAGACTGGGCAGTGCCGTTCACAGCAACATCTCAGCCAAGCCCACACTGGCAGCATCCAGGGTCCTCCCATCCTTAGCATGAACAAACTGGTTATTTTTCAGTTCTTAATTGAGTTGATATGTACTTGTGATTGTAAGCAGATGATTAATTTATTGCTAAGTTCGAGGAGTCAGATACTAAGGAGATTATTATGAAGAGAAATTATAATCGAGTTCTCTGCACTCTGGGGTCTGGTAATAAAAGATTGACTTATATAATTCCATGGGACTTGGTAACAAATACTAGTACATTACATCCAGATTTTAGTTAAACGTATTGGCCTTTTCTCTTAAGCATATCAGAGGGAGGTTGTAGGTTAAGCTCACACCTGCCAGGTCCTGCAAAGGGAGGACCGAGTAGGAAGGACTATGTCCCTTTAATATTTAGACATGATAGCAAAGTTAAGGACAGGATCTTAACTTTCAGTCATGCTGTGGAATTCCTTCATAATTCAGAAACTCGGGGACTCTGTCTCTCTAAACTCTGTGGCTCTGCCCTTCCTAGAAAGTTTGTCTTGGCTCAAGCCTCTCTTGAGATAAGGAAAATTCTGGAAATAACAGTGGATGATAATGAGAAGAGGAGGTGTGGTGTAAGACAGCACTGTCTTAGAACCCAGCTGTGAGAGGTAGAGAGGCGGCCCTCTAACAGGAAAGGCCCCATCCTTCCACGGGAGCCTGGGAATATCAGATATCACTAAGGCGCATAGATTGGCATTAGCCTGGATTAAGCAGGTAGGTTCTGTATTGAATGACAGGTGCCTTGTAAGGGAGAGACAGCCAGCGGGAAGTGAGAAAAGAGGAGGAGGTCACGGAAGACAGAAAGTTTGAGAGGTCTGTAGGCCACGGATGCCGTTTAGCTCTTGGAAGCAGGGAGATGGGAATGAGTTGCTATGGAGATGGTGGTAGAAGCACAACCCTGCCTGCTCCTCAGGTGCTGGCTAGCTCTGTCACCTGGACGCATGCTGGAGTCACCAGAGAGGAGGAAGCCTCAAGTCAGAAAATGCCTCCAAAAGGTTGGGTTGTAGACAAGGCTGTAGGGCATTTTCTTAACCAGTGATGGGTGTTGGAGGCCACAGCCCATTAAGTGTAGAGCCACCCTTGGGCTGCTGGTCCTGAGTTCTAAGAAAGCGGGCTGAGCGGGCCATAAGGAGCAAGCCAGTAATCAGCACTCCATTGTGGCCTCTGCAACAGCTCCTGCCTCCAGGTATCTGCCTTGCTTGAGTTCCTGTCCTGACTTTCTTGATGGTGACAGTGATGTAAAAGCAGAAGCCAAACAATCCCTTCCCCATTGCTAACTTGCTTTTGGTCTTGCTGTTCTATCTCAGATAATTAGTACACCTTGTTTCAGACTTCCGCCCTCCAGAACTCTGATTGGAGGCTTTTCAGTTTGCTTAAAGCTACTTGGTTTATAGCCATATAGACGGCTATATTGTCTGCATGTTTGTCTTACATGCCTGGTGCTTGTGGAGGCCAGAGGGGGCTTCAGATGTGTGTCACCTCATGAGCGCTGGAATCAAACCCTTATCCTCTGGAAGAGGAACCAGTGCTCTTAACCACCGAGCCATCTCTCCAGTCTGGCTTATTACAGTCTGACACCACAGAGGGAAACACACCAGTTTCAGGTCTGGGGCTGGAGCTCAGGAGTAGAATGAACGCTTGAGGCTCTGAGCTCAATCCTTCCCTTTGTGTAAAGCAAGGTAAAATAAAAGCACACAAATACTGCCATTAACAAACACCAGATAGACAACACATTCCCTCTCTGCCTCTGGGCAAGTCTCTTAATGTTTCTAAGCCTGCTTTCTCATCTGCAAAATTTTGGTTATTCCATGCATCTCTCAGCATCACGAGGATCATGTTTCTGAAGTCTTGGGAGTTTACAGAGCCCAGTGCTTGGTGCATGACCGACATGGAGCACACATCAGATTCTTCCTTCCGTTGTCACCTCCCACCCCCTCCCCCACATGACGTTTCAACTTGAAAAATCTCTTTCATCTTCTACGCCTCCTGAAATGTCTGCAAAAGCAACAGCCCTCCCCTGAAGAATGTTCTGTTCTTCGGGGGCTCATCTTACTGACTGTCAAATTACAGGAGACAGCATGGTACAGCTGCTGTTTTTAAGGGTTGGGAGAGAGCCATGTAGATGGTATTTATTTATTTTTTCAATATGGTTTGTAGAACATGGTCCCAAGGCAGAACAGCTCAGGTCCACATTGGAGCCATAGCATGGCTGGCCAGCTGGGGCATGTTCCCAGCATACGAGAAGGTCTCGGGGAACAGTCTCAGCTGCAGTAAAGAGCCGGCACATGGCACACCAGTGGATCCACTCGGGCTGCAGGGAAATAAGATGAAGTCAAAGGCCATTTTCTGGATGTCTTGGACTCATTGAACAATTTCCATGCAGCTGCACAGGTGGGGATGCCAGTGTTAGAATTTCGGATGTGCCCTGCTCAAATGCTTTCAGGAGTATCAGAAAGAAGAGACAATCAAAAGAAAGCTGGGCCAGGAACAAATTCGTTTCTGTCATAGCATTGTTCTGTGACCCCGTGCCAGCCATTCACCTTCTCTGAGGGGACGTCTTCATATGGAGTGATTGGAGTAGATCATTTCATTGTTAATAGTGCACAGTTATTGGGAAATCAGGATGATCTCCGTGAGTTTGATGGTAGCCCTGTGTAGCTCACATCTGTCTGCCATGCTTCCTGAGGGTAGGAGGGCTGTGGCAGGAGAAGGGGTGTGGCACCCCTTTCTATTTTCATCTAGGACATTCACTGATCACCAGGGGGAGAGCCAGAGACTTCTTGAAGATCCTGAGGCTTCATGGCACAGTTCTCCTGAATGGTCTGTGTCGTTGATACTCTTACCATCTTAGGTGGCACTGGGAAGGCCCAGCCTGGATATAAATAAGTAGAGAAGCCCCTGGACACATGAGGAACTTGTTATGGTGTATTATCATTCTGTTACTATCATGAAATGGCAGCCAGAGGCAATTCACTTTTAAAGAAAAAAAGGGTTGTTTTGGCTAATAGTTTTAGAAATTCCAATCCATAGTGGATTGACCCCACTACTTTGGGCCTATGGTGAGGAGAGAAGGTACTGGAAACAAATGGCTTCTTTTTTTGTTTTGTTTTGTTTCTTGAGACAGAGTTTCTCTGTGTAACAGTCCTGGCTATCATGGGATTCCCTTTGTAGACCAAGCTGACCTTAAAAACACAGAGATTTGCCTGCCTCTGTCTTCTGAGTGCTGGGATTAAGGATGTGCACCATCACTGCCCTGCAACAAGTGACTCTTAAGAGCTAATTACAAAGTGTTTCACAGTCCGCTTGATGTCATAGAACAGTGGCCCAAGGGCTCCCTCCTCACTTCCTTCACCTCCTAAAGATCCTACCTTTCTTTATTAGCGCCACCCTGGGGACCTAGTCTTTTCTATGTGAGCCATAGGGAACTTTCAACTTTGTCTTTAGGATATTGGGTCCCCCCCGCCATTTGATTTTTCTGTTTGCACACTTCACGGGTTTTACCAACTCTCCTGGCACCAATGGGATTGCTTTTATGAAGGAATCAAGTGAGTGCTTTTTAAGCACCCTGAGGACCTCATCCCTGTCACCAAGGACCTTTTCAAAGTCCCTTTCCCCCATGAGGGGACTTTGAATAGCTCGTTTTATTCCCATTCCATATGCTGTAAGGCCTGAAGATGCATGGCAGATTGGCTGGAGTCACTTACCATAAAGGAGAAGGGCCAGGAATGGAGCACATCTCCACCTCAAGGCCAGAGCTTTCTTCTCCTTTAGTTTTATAGATATCTATAGGTAAGCATTATATAAAAGACATCAGACTATATGGGAGGCAGCGGGGCCATGAGAGAACAGAGCTAGTGGAGTAAGTATGTAACATCCTTGCCCTGGAACTTACCTTCTAGTCAGGCGGATGAAGGCAACATAAGAACAATACATAAACCAGCAATCTCATCAACAGCCTAGTTAGAGATATGAGAAGAGCTGTTGATGGCCACTGTACAGTTACAGTGTAGCTTTACTACTAATGTCTTCATCCACCAAATAAGGCAACTCTAGAGCCAGTTCAGGCTCACTGAGAAGATACATAGTTCCCTAGTAGTCCTTGTGGCCACCAAGAGAAAACAGAACTTGAAAGTCCAGTGTGTCACATCAAAGAGTACATGTCTCGTGGGGCCATTTCCTGCCAGTATGAGACAAGACCTCACAGTAGTACCAAGGCCTTTCTGGCATTCCCAATCTCTTCTCTCCCAGTTAACAGCCGGGCCTTTTTCAAGCCTGCATTTCAACCTCCTGAGAATTCCCTTTGAAATGGCAGGGCTGCTGGGAGATATTGGAGCACATCTACTGAGGAGGAAGCAGAGCTTAAAACCAGGGCTGCAGGAGAGTCACTCTGACACATAGCTGGTTGTGGGGCAGTGATGGGATCTGAGGCCGCTGGGTCCTACATCCTCTCCCAAAGCCTGGGTGGGAACAAGAGCCATCCACTTCCAGCCTTGGCGCCTTCCCACTGCCTAAGAAGAACCTTGTCATCTTTCCTGCTGCTGGAAAGAGTAGACGGAACTGGGGAACTGGAGCAAGATGGCATGAAGGGAGGGGCTGGTGACATGTGCTGCCCTTTTCTGGCCACACAGGTGCCCCTGGTCCTTGTGGCCACAGAAACTAAATGACTTTGGAGAAATGAGTGTTCAGTTGGGGTATGGAGAGGGGTATGGCATAGGACATAGACAGCAGAGCTGGAGAGGCTTAGGAGGCAGCTAGTGACTCATTGCGTTTGCAGCTGGTGCCAGTCTAGTTTAGACAAGATAATACACGTCAAAATCCCTGACAAGGGCATGCGTTCTCCAGGTTACCTGTTCAGCATGGGAATAGTTTAACTCCTCAAGTTTACAGATAAGAAAACTGAATTGGAGAGAATAGACCCAAGTGATTTATGTAAATGACAGCTTTCCGGGTGAGAATTCCAAAACACATTTTCCGATTTCTAATTTGATATCTCCCCACTAAGATGTTCTAAAAGCCAGATTACGCTATCTGTAAGAGAGGAAAATGGAATCTTAGGGCTTCCCTGATTTGAATTTGGGATTAAAGCAATTCCACTAATGTCGGATAAGCTGGTTGGCCCATAGTCATGAAATCCTCTGGGGTGGGCTTGGCTGATGGCAGTTAAGAAGGGCTTTTCAGATCCCAGAGCCATTATAACAACAACAACAACAACAACAACAACAACAACAACAATCCCCCCCCCTTTTGTTGGGATCCTCTGCCAGCTAGACACCAGTTACAGCTAGCTCACCAGTTCACCCAATGGGGCACTAGTGAGGAGTTCAGCTAGACGCCAGTTACAGCTAGCTCACCAGTTCACCTAGTGGGGGCACTAGTGAGTAGCTGGTTGTGAGAAAATAGAAAGAAGCAGGGATTTCTTCCCATGTTTTCCTCATCCAATGACAGTGGCTATGCCTCTTCTGTGGTCATGGCTCTCCTTGGAAGCCCCTCCCAGCTCCTATTGTGAAGGCCCTTGGTGGAAAACCGTGCCTCCCAGTCTCCAGGAATGCCATCTCCTTTCTTATCTCATTGAGTCTAGGGGTAGGAGAGGCTTTGAAGTTCGGAACTTTTCAGATCTCATTTTATCCTTACAGTGAACCAACGTTTGTCTTTACTCAGAAGTCCAAGTGTGAGCGTGCTGTTACATGCAGAGTTATCTGGTCTCCTAAGATTATGGAAAAGAACATGTGAAGACGGTTCTTAGGGATCAGTTGTCTTTGTTGGATACCAGAGCCAGAGATATTCACTGGAATGAACTTGCCCAAGAGTTTAGGGCAGTGGTTCTCAGCTAGGGGAAAATTTTTGACACACTCAGTGCCTACTTAATGATCTCTGACGAATTCTCTGTGTTATAAATGTGTGTGTGTGTGTGTGTGTGTGTGTGTGTGTGTGTGTGTG
>NW_004949119.1:4040564-4042005 GCF_000317375.1 Microtus ochrogaster
CCCCCCCCCCCAAAAAAAAGAACCTTGCTATTTTGGAAAGTAATTCTGTTTCCTCTGGATTGTTTAGGAATGAATAAAAACTGGATTTGCTAGGTAGGAAACATGCCCTAAGAAGTCCATTTGCTAACATAGCTGGCTCCTTAACATGTATACATTATTTCTGAATTCATGTATGTGACCTTAACATTCTTCCTACTATGAGAGAATTTCTCTAGCCATCTTATGAACTAGGAACTTTGGACTTGACCTTGTGTCAGGGTGTCCTCATTAAAATGTTAGCAGATGACTAGCAGAGATGGAGACAGCAATGACATGTTGGACCCTGTCTTCCCTCTTAGCAATATGGGGTTGCTGTGTAGAGAGATTAGGATTGCAGCCCAGACCAAGTATCCTGTGGGTGATGTGTTACCTACCAACAGAAACACGGATTATCTCAGATGAGTCTTGAGGACTGTCTACCTAAGTGGAGGCCACCACTTTCTAACCAAAAGTCCCAGGAAACAATATGCCACATTTTGTTCTATGCCATGAAGTCTTGTGTTCTTTGATTACACAACTATAGATAACTGCTATACCTTGTCATTTCTTTCCATACCATTTTCTTCTTAGATGTTAACCTCACAACCTCACACAAATGTTCAATAACAATCCAAATCTAGGCTTTTAAAGTTCACCTTGGACTAGGGGATGGGAGAGTAGTGATTTTCTGAAGATATTTTGGGAACAGTTTTATTTATTAAACTATTTTTTTTCCTGAAACTTGTTTTACTTTCTTTCCATTTTTACCCAGAAAATCCAAACTGTGTTCAGTTTCCCTTTAAGTTGGACTTGGTGGTTGTACATGTTACTTTTCTTGTGACAGGCCACCTGATAGAAGCGATTTACTTGAAGAACGCATTTGGCTCACAGTTGAAGAGGAGGCTATCCATCATGGTAGAAAAGCCATAGTGGAGTCCCTGGTAGCAAGTGCATGCAAGTGTGACTCCACATCTTGGCAGGTCCAGGAACAGAACATTCAGGAAGGAGTAAGCTGCCCTGTAACTCTCCAGGCCTGGTTTGTCCCTAAACCAATGTCTAGATGGTCCCACAATTTTCTATAACAGTATCATCAGCTGGGAAACACATGTATCTGTGGACATTTCTCATTCAAAGTAAATGACAGTCACGTTGGCCATTCGTCCTCTTGCTTTGGGGCGTATTCTCAGGTGCTTTCCTGCTTGTTTCTGTGTGTATCTCAGAAGCTGCTCTCAGAAGCAGTTCGTTGGGATCCTCTGCCAGCTAGACACCAGTTACAGCTAGCTCACCAGTTCACCCAATGGGGCACTAGTGAGGAGTTCAGCTAGACACCAGTTACAGCTAGCTCACCAGTTCACCTAGTGGGGGCACTAGTGAGTAGCTGGTTGTGAGAAAATAGAAAGAAGCAGGGATTTCTTCCCATGTT
>NW_004949119.1:4042465-4061217 GCF_000317375.1 Microtus ochrogaster
TGTGTGTGTGTGTGTGTGTGTGTGTGTGTGTGTGTGTGTGTGCCTAAGTACATGTGTGCAGGGAGGAGGTGTGTATTTGGTATCTTCCTTGATATTTTTTGAGACAGGGCCTCTCACTGAAAATGACACTCGCTGATTCAACTGATGGTGGGCCAATGAGTTCCAGGGACCTCCTATGTTACATCCATGTGTTAAAATTGCAGAGGTGCCACCATGCCCAGCTCTCATGTGCAAGTTGCAGACCTTAACTTGGGTCCTCATGCTTGAGTGCCGGGCACCTTACCTACTGACCCATCTCCCCAGCTCCTGGAGACAATTTTTAATGTATTCTCCTAGAGCAGATGTGTGCTTACTGTCATGTGCAGGGTCTTAGCTAGGGATCTGTCCTCTCTGAAGACTTTTGGGAGAGTCCTTAGAACAAAGAAGTTATCTAGTGCAAAGTATTAATAATGGAGGCCAAGCTAGCTTGATCTGGATATTCCTACTTCCTGCTAGCTTGAGTTCTGCAGTGTACCCAGGAGGCACTTCGCTCCACCCCAGACCTCTTTTTCAAGACCAAGTTTCCTCCTCAGGGTCCTCAGGATATCTCTTCATGCTCTAAAAGATGTCTCTTCAGGTTTTAGCAGAGATTGAGCTCTGATTTTATACTTTTGTAATGCAATTTCTTATGTTCAGATTGCCAGGAAGTGGATTGAGCTCTAGAGGAAGGGCCTGGGTCAAGAGGGGCAAGTCAGACTGACTTCAAGAGAGATGAATCTTCAGCAGTTATCGGGTCAGCTTAGCCCTTGTCCATGCACCATCCAGATGGCCAGCGTACTTCCAATGCTATGAGAACTCTGTTTCTAATGTTATCCCAGCCAAGGGACATCTCTACTCCAGCTGACGGTTCTGTACAGCATAGTATTATCCTTGGCTTGAGAACAGAGCGAGCATGTGTGGATGGGCCTGCAATGTTTAATAGGACATTGGCTATAACTTTTAATGTCCTACCACCCACTTGCAGCAGCCCTGTCACATGAAACCCCAAATTCCTTTCTTATCACCAACATTTGATGAGAAAATGCTGTTTGGCATCTTCCCCCAAAGACGAGACATCTAACCATGTTCCTTGCAGCCTAGCACTCTGCCCACAAGATCTGACTTGTTTTTCTCACCCCAAATTTATAGACAGTTAGAAGGAAGCACATCCTGTTTGCTATCTGGAGGGGCAGTGCAGTGAGGGAGAGAGTGACTTAGGGAGTTTGTTTTTCTCAAGACTTCCTCAAGCTGCTTTATGACTTCATACAAACCTCTCGTCTATTACTCCTTAATTTTATGAGCAAATTGTTCTTTCTGACTTTCCCCCACTGAGTTTTCTTGGCTGACCTGTGGAAACAATTGTCAGAACTCCCAGGCTTAGCTGGATCCTCCCTAACATGAGTATAGCTGTAAAAATATTGACCCCAGAAAATAAGGTATGACAGTGTGGCCTCAGGCGAAGTCCTTATTCATTTGGTTAATGGTATGACTTGAAGGGAGAGGCTGACAGTGAGTGTCTGTGGTACAACACTAATTCAGGGTACCCAATGGTGCCTGTGTTCCCCAGACCTGACCTGGTAGGCTGGTTGAACTGAACAAAAGCTTCATCGCACCACCCAAGAGAAAGCTGTACATTACATTCATGGGAGATGGAGAATTAGAGGAAAATATCCAGTTTCAGAAAAGTGCTAAAGGCAATGCAAAATTATAGATGGTTGCCTGGGCTGGACCATTTAATAACATATACTAGGCACAGTCCAGCCTTTTAGATGCTATCAGCTAAATAGTGTGAGAGAGTGAGGCCTGGTTCATTTAATCTCCTCTTCCATTTAGGGCAAACCATACATTTCCCTTTCAATCCGGTTGTGTCTGAGTTAACAAGGGCTCTCACTGCTCGGTCATCCTTCTTCAGCTTCCCATACGAGGATACACCGATTCCTAAATGTCCCAACAGTTTAGGAAGAAAAAAAAAAGAAAGAAAAAAACAAAACAAAAAAACAAAAACAAAAAACAAAAACCAACCATCACCTGAACACTTTTTAATCACACTATTGTTAATTGAGGGTTTGCTCATTGAAGCTGGTGCCAAGGATCCTGTGGACGGAATGGCTTTCTGAGTCATGTCACTGCAGGGTCATAGTAAATGCTGGCAGATTTCAGATATTAGAGTATCTATGTGCTTTATACTTTTATTTCTAAGCAATGGCTTTTATGGCACAATATAGGTACATTTCAAGAGTGACCTTGAAAAAAATACTAACCTAACTTTGGAGAGCCTTGCCCTGAGTAGAAAGGGCCAGGGTGGGGGACGGCCCATTCTTCACTCGGAGTCAGCTTCAAAGTTTTTATTTGGAGGATTTAAATTTAAGTTTGAAGAAATAGGGCTTAGACCCCATCCTTCTCTGTTGGTCATTCTTTCTGATGAATAAGTATCAAAACTGCTTTGAATTTGGTTTTTTCCCATCCGATATTTTTCCATGCAGTCTTTTCTTTGCACCTGAAGGAGCACTGCTGTGCTTCCTGTTCCTAGCTGGAGCCTCCCTCGGAAGGCTGTCAAGTGAGAGCAGCAGCTCCTAGGATTTATGCCTGGGACCTGTCAGAGCAAAATGATCATAGCAAGCCCTCTCTGCATCAATCACCGCGGGGCTGGGGATGGCAAGGACAGGCATTTTCCACATTTCTTTCCTGTGCATATTTAGTCTTGTGCCTGGAGGAGGACTAGCTCCTTTGAACCATTCTTGGAGATTTCTTTTCCATCAGATGGCAGCTCAGAGAAGTACTTAATCTTCCCCCAAAGCGCTTCTCTCATTGGCCTGCTGAGAAAAACAGCCAGGGGGCAAAAGACTGAAGAAGGCAGGGATAATCCAACATAAGTCCAGAGACACAGAGTTTGGGGCATGGTGGCTCCAGCATCTTGACTTCAGCACTATGCTGTCTGCCTAAGGTTTCCTTCCATCATTGTCTCAGTGTCACGTCATTCAGGAACAGGAGCATGGCGCTCACACTGCTGGCCTTATCGCCGGGAGAGTTCTTCTCTCCCAAACAGCTGTTTCCCACATTTGTCAAGGCAGAGTTTGAAGGGAAGTGGGGCAGGCATTCCTTCCTGCCCATCACAGAGGTCTGCTTTGTCGCGATAACATTCAAGGGGCGCATTTATTCCTCTTGCTACCGAAGGTGAAAGGCTAGGGTCACAGCGAGAAAAGACAAGAAGAAACCTGTTGGGAAAGTTTATAAATCTTGCCAGGAGTGCTCTAAACAAGAGCTGAGCCTGTGGCTGGATGTGTAAAGTGCTGCCACATTGGTAGGGACCTGCTTCCCCAGGCCTAGAGAGCCCTTAGTGTAAACAGAGAGCTGTTGCTTGAATCAGGTCTGTTTTGGCTTAAAGTCTGAGGAACACATTGCCTTCAAAGTGAATTCTTAGGTGTCACTTCCCATAAGTTATAGCAGAAGATTACAAAGCTACTGATATAACATATTAGTTTGATAGACAGAATTATACCCCCAACGCTTCCTGCTCTCCCCAATGACGCACAGTAACGAGTGTGTCTTGGCAGCTGCCTTGATTTACCACCAGTCTGGGAGGCCAAGCGGGAGAAGGAGCATTCACATGGATGCAGGGCCTGAGACTGGCCCCAAGCCTAGTTTATAAAGCTGCCCTGTAATTCACCACAAATGTGTCACCATTAAAAGAGGAAAAAAGGATTGCAGATAATAAATACTCTCTAATTTATTAGCTAACAACAAAGAGATCAGAGCCAGTTGTGATGTGATTGTTTGACATAATATTGTCAAGGAAAAAAAAGCTAAGTTGACCAGAGAGGTAAATTACACATTCAAGCAGATACATCAACTCTTGGCTTGTCACTAGTCCAACTAAGCAAAACACCAAACGGAGGGGAGAGCTGGCAGAGCTCAGCGCTATTTATCTCTGGACGAGACGTATTCAAGAGCGAGGGAAATAAGACATACTTCTTTTGGACTTGGTCAGAGGCCAGGTTTTAACTGTTATAAATTAGATGTTTTGTGAATCGGATTTGGCAGTTCTCGTTTCTTTTGTCCTGGTGAGGAGATGAGAGATCCCACTGTTTGTCTGATACCGCGGTTTGACCAGCTGGGATATGGGCCTTACGGTTGGGTGCTGGAAGGATTTGCAAGTTGTGGTAAATGAAGCATGAAGCAGCAGAAACCTTCTTGAATGGGATTCTTTGTAAACTTGGTGGCACGGGAAAGATTTAAGTTGCCACTCTCCTTGTCGTGGCTTCTTCCGTAATCACCTGGGATGCCAGGCCCAGATGCACAACCAAGATGGAGTTCTGAATCCTTAGTGTTGGAAGAAGTGGCTGTCTCATTCCGCCCAGGACCTGCAGCCATCAGCTAGCTGGAGGCACTCCACAGCCTCTGAGCAGCTGCTCCTAATGGAGCCCAGAGTCAGGGGGACCTGCTGGGATGTGGTTTGACATAAACAGCTACCCAGAATGATTCTCCCAGTTCTGACTTTGGAAAGAGAATATTTTTACCTGAGTGGATATTTTTCCTTTGTGTTGTGTTCCATTCGCCCTTGAATTCGCCTGATAGTTGAACATAGGTTTCTTGAATTTACCTCCTAATCTTGAGGCAAGAATGGCAGATGGCATCTCATAGGAAGGCTCCAGAGGGTGTTCCATTCTGAGTGATAGGGATTAGTGAACCAAAGTTCAGTTTTGGTATAATTAATAAATGTGCTGTCAATTGATTAGTATGAATGGATGGAGATCCTTTCCTCCTTCCTCCTTCCCTCCCTCCCTCCCTCTCCCTCTGGAATCTGGTGGATCGTTGAAACTGCAGTTATTATACAAGGCATATGGTGAAAATCTTAGAGAGGGGGAGGGAGAAAGTCTAGTAAAGCACATTCTAGATGGAAAAGCTCTGTCTCGTAAGAGTTTGCTGTATTTTAAAAATTATTTATTTAAAAGAGTGAAAAGATGAACATAAAACTGAGTGGGTAGGAAGGTGGGGAGGATCTGGGAGAAACAGGGGGAAGGAAAACATGATCAAAATATACTGTATGAAAATATTTTCATTAAAATTTATTTTATGTAGTTTTAAGTTGTTTTGGTTTGGTTTGGCTCATCAATTTGATATGCCGAGATGGAAGCCAGCGCTGTGTGCAGGACTTTTCCCACTGCTTGGAAACTGCTGAGTGGCTTCTGTGGAAGAGCCCAGCAAAGTGTTCCCTAGATAGCGCTATTAGCTTGTGGGCTTCGAATCTTGCCCCCTCCTTAGCCTTGCTTGGTGTCAAGTTTGGTCGACACTGACCTGGAATTTCTCTGGAGCTGGCTTCTTCCTTGATTTTCCTGATCTATTTGAGTTCAAATACTATTCCCCTTTTGACTCAAGGAACTTGTAGATTTACAGTCTTAACCTGCACCAAGCATGGTTACGTTCTCCTTGTGATCACATAGCTTCAAGTCCACGCTATCAACCTTTGCATCTTGTGTGCTTCATCATGCTGACGTTTATTGTACCCTACAATCTGTATTCTAATGTCATGATTTTTGTATGTTCACAACACACTTTCTCGTTTTACTTTCATGGTTTTCGGGGACTTCCTTCCTCAGTCCACTCTTCCTTCCCAACAAGGTGTTTTGTACCAATGCCACATTCTGGGTTTGGGTACTGACAAACATGAGTTTGTTTCAAGTTCTCTTTATTTCAGGGAGTTATGACTTGTTTTATGAGAACAGTGTTATGTTATCACGTCAATTCCCCCTTGTACAAATCTCTGAGAGTGCCTCCTTGCTTTGGGATAGAGCCAATCAGCCTTAAACTATTCTTCACATCAATAACAATGTGGAGAGAGGGCTCTTGCTTGTATATTGTGTTTCATCTATTGGCAATGGCACCTAAACTTCAGAAGCATTGATTCGGAGAATGACTTCATACTTAGTAGGCTGCTGATACCCTTTGAGGCACTGAGTACCTGACATACAGTGACATTCATGCGCATGGCTACTTTGCACTCTTACTACTGACTCACTCTGGGACTATTGTCAGCATAGAGAGAGAGAGAAAAAAAAAAGCAAGGCTCATTTCACATCACACCAAGCTAAGAAAGTGTATCTTTCTTCAACCAAGAAGACAGAGTATCCACCAGGCCACATGGCCCAGTGAATAGGAATGAATAAAGCACTCAGTAGCTTTAAGGCAGTGTCAAGCAAAATAGATTTAAATCATTCTGAAAGATATAAATTCTAAGAATGGATATATTGTGCAGAATGAAATGAGGCTCACAAAGGAATTGATTGGGAAGTATACCAAATGGAATAGGAGAGAGCAGAAAGGCACATGTTGGCGAGAATAAAGCATGCTTCCGTTTGAAGGGTATTGAATTTACTAAGATACAACTGACCGGCTATAAAGCAAATGAATAAAATATGTAGCCATTTCAGATGGACAGTCAATGGGAATGACTTAATATAGATCTATAGTTGCACGTGATCAGCTACAAGCTACATTGTGGTGACTTCTCATGTAATTTTTTTAGATCTCCCAAGAAAATCTGAGGCTTTAACCTTCCCTGATGTACTGAACTATTTTTTAAGGGGAAGGGGCTATGATGATTGGAAAATTAATTGGAAATATGATATTTTGTGTTGGAGTCCCTTGGTCCAGAGACCCAAAGTGATTTTTTATTATTATCTGGAATTGCAGGAAGATTTTAGATTAAGTTAAACCAAGTATTGCAGTGAGGGCTGATTCTCCAGAGAAAGTTAGTTGTATCTTGCTGTGATGTTAAGGGGCTATGTATCAACAGACATTCTAATTTTTGTTTCTAGAAAATTTAGAAGCTTGAAGTAGATGTGGAAATCATCTTTCTGGGAATTTTCTTCTGTGCACAAAACAAATATTCAATATCTCTACTATATTTTAGTAGTGACCTTCTGGAGAATTCTGATTTTTTTAAAGAAAGTCTCACCATGGGAGCTCATTTCCAGTGTTATAGTGCTCCTATGTCAAGGGGGCGTGGTTTGCTCCAAGATCAGACTCAGACTCAAGTGAATCCCCTGTGGAAAGAACAATGCAAGGAACTAAAACCCAATGTGGAATGTTTGTTCAGCACTCACTGATAATTCAGATGGTGAAGGGGAGTAGGGACAACATTTTTATCATTCAAAGTTTTAAAGAATTGCTATTTTTCTTTTATATCTCAGTAAGGTTAATAATGTTTTAATTGCTACTAGAATTTATTATGTATTAGCATCTTTAGAACCCTCTGTGTCAATGTGCATTATATCCTACATGGAAGTTAATCTGGAGAACTCCAGCTGCATAGGGAGGCCCAGTGTTGAAGGAGCTGCGGGACTGCTTTTCGTCCTGCCTGGCTCCCACCCAGCTAGCTTTACACCAGAAATAACAACACACAAACTGTATTCTTTTAAACACTGCTTGGCCCATTAACTCTAGCCCTTACAGGCTAATTCTCATATCCCGATCAACCCATCTCTAATAATCTGTAGCATCAGTCTTACCGGGAAAGATTCAGCATGTCTTCCCTGGCAGCTTGCTTCATGGCGTCTGCCCGGTAGAGGAGAGCATGGCCTCTGAGTTCACTTCCTCTTCCTCCCAGCATTCTGTTCTGTTTACTCCACCCACCTATGTTTTAACCTATGAGGGCCAAGTAGTTTCTTTATTATAATTAACCAATGACCTTCCTCCATCAGCCCAGCACGTGTGAATTCATCTCTGCTTGTGTGCTAGAAAGTTCCTAGTGGTTTAGAACGGCTTGCAGACACTCCTCAGCTTAAAAAAGATGGCATTGTGATAAACTCACTGTAACTGAAGTTACTGTGAGTCGAGATGCATCAAGTACCTACAGTAGTGACCCTGGCAGTGTAGCCAGCACATCTCAAACTGATGAGAGTTGAGCAAAACCCTCTCCTCTAATACAACTCACTGAAAAGACTAGAGTTCACCACGCCATGTCTGCTGTATACATACTATCCACAAAGAACTTAAGGGAGTCCTAAGTCAAGCTATACACATCAGCTATACATGGCAGTGCATTTAACAAGTAGATTTAAATTAGACAGAGTGAAATAATTAAACATAAAGAAATGGGCCTTTTCCCAGTAAGATTTTAGTAGGTCTGTGTATACTCTCAGTCTCATGGGATCCAAATGGACTTATAGGGTGGCTTCATTTCATTCCCAGGAATGAGTCATTTATCAGTCTGTGCTGGTTGGGTGGTGCCACTTTGGTGGTGCAGTTACAGGGTCCACCCAGGAGCTAAAATCACATAGCTCTCTCAAATGGAATCAAAACTGTTTATAAAAGGAGTCTCATAGGGCAATGAGTGTTCTAATTAAAATAAAACGCTGTTTGTACAATTTGAAGTTATACAGAGTATGACACAGTCTGATGTCAATAGTAAAAATGACCATGTACTTTGATTTAGAAGACTCTTGGTGTAGGGAAATACTAGCTGGAGAACAGAACAGCCTCTGTAGAACTAGAGTGTGGATTTCAAATGCTTGTCTCTGGTAGATGAGATGTCTGTCCATCAGCTTTGGGCTACCAGCCTACTCTGCTACCACTCCAGAGTCTCCTGACCCCATTTCACTATTAGGTGAGTGAATCCTGGCAAAGGCAGGACAATGGGAAACATGCTGGCTTGGTCTGCAGGTTAAGGGTGGCTCTGCTGCCATGTTAAGTTTACTATCCTTCTTTTTGCTTGTCCCACGTTTCGTTCTATCAAATGAAGGACTAGAGGAACTGACCCCAGAGAACTCTCCTGGCATCTGTGTTTTGTGCCTACATCTTTGTAGACAATTATGGAGTCCTTTGTCATTTTTCCTCTGTGCAGCTTACTTAGCCCTTGGTTTGTAAATGACCCCTGATTTACATTAGATTCTCTCCCAAGCTTCCCAGTCTATGGATGTTGGTTCTTTGGTTTTGCTGACCTCCAAGGAGCATCACTGATGGACTCGTGCATTTCAGCAAGTTCACTTGAAGTAGGTGTGCTCCCTTATTGGTCCCCATGACTTTAGTCCCTTTCTTGGCACAACTGACCTTGTCCTCTGCCTTATCTATGCTGGAGCACTCCTGCTGATCATCTTTCCCTTCTCTTTAAAGCCTTCATTCCAACTCTGTCTGGTAAATACACTCTTGTCCTTTGGTGTCTATGGGGAACATTTCCAGAACCCCTCACTTGGACTAAATGTTTGAATGCTGACATTCTATATATCAAATGGCAGTGTTTGCATATGACCTGTGTAACTCTTCCCCTATATTTAAGATGACTTTTAGATTACTTAACAATCTCTCCTTCACTGTCAGTGATGTGTAAGAGGTGGTGATTATTCAAACAGTCATTACAGAAGTCTGTGTAGGCACAGTGAAGATGCAAACTTTTTTCTCAAATACTTTGGATCTTAATTAGTTCTTAATGAGAATATGAAGCCCATGGATATGACAAACTGACTATATATGGCTATATCTCCTAACAATATTTCTCTCATAGTAAAAACAATCTAATTTCCACAGAATTTTATGAAGAAAGTGGCATCTGTTTTTGTGGGGGACACTCTTCTTTTATAGTTCTTTATAAACCATTTTTTTTTCAGAATTCAAAGAAAAAGTCAAATGTCGTTGTTTTGAAAGGTACACCCTGATTGTCATAGGATTGATGGTTGTTCAAACTTCTCTTCTGAGGCCGTCTTTCCTAGGATGTTGGTTCCAAGGCAGGCTCATTTTTAATATGATGCTTCAATTTGTTTTATTATAATGTGTGATCACACAAGGAATTTGCAGGAGATATGACTTTTTATGGTCATTAATTTATCTAATTCTCTCTTTTTATGGTTTTGCAAAATACCAGTTTATAGCAGTGCAGAATGCAATGAAAACTCAGGTCAAAACATAAACTCTCCATTTGAGAAATGGAGTTGATGTTGTTTGAGTTTGTCAGGCTTTTGCTGGGACATGGTTTCGCTAGAGTAGCATATGGTCACTTTAATTTTTTTGTCTTTTAGACAATAATAAAATGTTTTTCTGTAGCACACTGCTCACACTGCCACAGAACCCCCAACTGAACCTCCAGGCAGCGCATGTTCACCCTGGAGATATTATTTTGTTCATTCCTGGATGACCAATACCCACAACACCACTTACTAGGTGGCACATACTGTTGATGTGCCCAAATGGAAGAACGGGATATAGGGCTGAGATACTGTGTGTGGAGACACAAACAGGCATCTGTTATCCCCCCCACCCCCCAGAGTCAATGGGCTTACTCATTCATAGTTGAAGCCTTGCTTCCAGCAGCCTCAGTGGCTCCAGGATACCTGTATCCGCACAAAAGACCCACTCTGCATGGATGGCAACCTCGTGGAGGCTGCATCTTAGAGTCCCACTTTTGTCAACCTTCTACTTCATACATAACCTAGCAACTCCCAAGTCTACGGGCACTTTGGAGAGGGCAGGAGAGAACTATGTCTAAACACTGAGGTGAGGGCTCTTGTGAGTTCTCTCTTGGTTCTGTTCCTAGCGAGCATTGTACTCCCATAAATGTAGCTCCAGCCACAGTGTTCTATTCAGTTAGCTCTCATGGCTACTGGTCCCAGGTACTCTGTTCTCCAAGACATCAATCATGTTCTACACAGAAGAAAAGGCAATACCACAACACCATGTCCATCAGACTCTTTGTCACTGGGTAAATACCTGGCAGACACAGTTTAGAGAGAAAATATTTATTTTATGTCACAGCATCTGAGATTTTAGTCTACAGCCAGCAGGCTCCATAGTTTCTTGGCTGAGCTGGGGCAGAAGATCCTGATAGACATGTGTGGAAGAACATAGTTGCTCACCTTATAGAAACCAGGAAGCAAGGAGAAAGACAGGAAGGTGCCAAGAGCACGTCCTTCTGCTCCCAGTAATCTACTTTCTCCACCCAGGCCCTACCCCTTAAAATTTCTAGTAGATTCTAACAAAGCACACTAGCTGGGGACCAAGCCTTGAGCACCTAAGCTCTGGGCAGTTTTATACTCAAGCTGTTCTGGCATAACCACTACAGGGCTTAAAAACTGAAAAAGGCATGAGTTGATGGTGGTGATGAGCTAGCCTGAGAAGGTCAAAGGTAAATTTGAAGTCCTTCTTTTGCTTAAGTGGCAAAACTTTCCTTAACTCCACTGATTCCTGAGAGGAAAACAACAAAAAAGCTCACTTCAGCTTTCTCAGATGTTCCCATGTTGCAGTGAAGGGTTACTTGCATTATAACATTCTCATAGTGACCCCTATAAGAATTTGGAATGCCACTGCCATTCAGAAGGGTCCATCTCACTCTGTAAAGGAGGTCTGAGGGCTGGACAGAGCCCTGAAGCTAAAGTGCTTATCAAGCAAGCATGAAAACCTGGCTTTGAACCTCTAGCACCCACATACAAAGTCTGGTGCAGCAGCATGTGCCTGTATTCCTGGAGGTGAGAAGGCAGAGGGCAAAGGAGCCTGGGAACTTGCTGGGTAGCCAATATAGGCAAACCAACAAGCTTGGGTTTTAGTGAGAGACCCTGCCTCAAAAAATAAGCTGGAGAGCAACTGAAGAAGACACCCAATATCCAACATTTAGGTTTCACACACTGTGCATCCCTGGGCCACATGCGCTCGTGTAGCCTTCTGCATTCATGCGTGGAAACACATACACATGTACACACACATACTCATGTGTACACACATACACATGTGCACACACATACACACACCTACACCTCTACCTCAGAATCCAAGTTCTTGACTTTTTCACTTTTTGATAGTCTTAATGGTGAATGCTTTATCATGGGACAAACAGTATAGTAGTTCCTTCAAGGATTTGAGACATCTTGGTTGGTCTCACAGTATCTGTCCAGACTACAGTGGAGCAGATTAGATGTTGCTCCCCTAAGTTAGGGCCACTTTAGCCCTCTGGAAAGAGCTGAGTTCCCAATCCTTGTGTCTTTTGGAGAGAGGAGCCCTGTACACTATAGAGAAAGGCACAGGATGATCGACACCACAGAGAGGGTGAAACTGAACAGAACACTATAGTAATAGCAAATGGGAGAGATAAGAATCCTCCCCCAGGCTCCCCCTCTGGAGCTCAGCCTGCCAATTTCCACGTGAGGTTCAGTAAATTAAATAAGCTTTCCCTTTTCCTGCAGCTGCCTGCGACAGCCCAGCTCTTTAGCCTGGTATCACAGACAGGTACTCACCTTCTAAGACGGGAGCCTGACACCTTTCAAAAGTGAAGGGACTTGTGGCAATTTTAAGCATTCCAACCATATTAATTCTAGTGACAGTTATCCTCTGAGTCATTTGGAATAGCTTCCCTCTTTTCAACTCTCAAAATTTTCATTTGATCCTTACGGCCTCTGGGGCTAGAGCAGGGGCACTGTGTGTGTGTGTGTGTGTGTGTGTGTGGTGTGTAGCAAGAAGCAAAAGTGGGGAAATTGTTGATCTGGTCAGATTTAAATCTTTTCCATTGTTTATATGTTCCCATTCTTCATTTATCTCCCTAGGGAGAAACCTCACACTTCCAAAAGAAAGGCTGGGTGGTTTAGAGTTCTCCCTTTGAAGCTTAGGCTTCCATTGTTTCTCCTCAGCCGAGGGTGAAAGCAGAGCACTACATGTCAAGAATCAGTCACTAAAATGTTCAGTGAGTACCAGACCCTGTGATTCTCCTTAAGCTCTGCGGCTTGCCAGGTAGTAAGGCCACGACACCTTAGAAAACCGCACCTAAGGCAGCCAGCTTCATTGGCTTGGAAACAGTCGAGGCTTCTGCTCATCTCCACGTGAGGATTCCCCTCAGGAATCCTTGCCACTTTCTACCTGGACAGGCAGCTTTGTGTGTCTGTAACAAGCAGGTGGGCAGACTGTTTACTCTGAAAGCTGTGCTGTCCTAGCTGAGGCTCAGGGGAACTACACATGAGTGACTATGGATGAGATGTGCTGTCTTCATTCTGCTGGGTTGTTGAGAGGACTCAACAAGACAACAGCAAAGCTGGGTATCAAAGTACACAATAAACTTTAATATTAGTAGTAATCTTTTTTTTTAGCACAGGTAATGGGATAGGATGTTTCAGGGTTGCTTTGTTATGTGCTAATAGAATCTGGAGGCTTCCACTTGCACCTCCATGCACTGTTTCTTTGTAGGGATAGGGTTATCTCTTAGTTAATAACATATACTGATAATTTTTTATCAGTCAGCCCTTTTCTCAGAGTCTGTATTGCTTTGTTTGTATTTGTAAGTGAATTGGTCGCTTTTATCATCACTGTGCCCCAATACCCGATAGAAGCAACTTCATGTGGTTCATAGTTTCAGAGCTTTCAGTCGATAGGCACTTAACCCAAACATTTAAGCAGAAATCACAGTGGCTAGAGTGTGTGGTTGTCCTTCACTTCCTGGTAGACATATAATGGGGAAATACTTATTATTTTATTATATTTATATTATTATAAATGATATAATATTATTTATATTATTATTATATTCCTTTAGCTGAATAATAGTTCTAGATTTCTCCCTGGGGCCTATGATCTTTCCAACAATGAGATTTTGGCCCAGGTAATGGTATATTGATTGTGCTCAACCTTGTGGAGTAAGCTTTTAATTCAAGCAGAAAGTGGTTGGTTATTCCCACAACAGTCATGCCACTATTGCACCATTGCACCAGTGACCATATCCTGCCAGATCAGTTGTAGCTATAGTTTGAAAGATTCACAGCTGGTAACTATCTTCAGCAATAGGGTCTCATTGCTAAGTTCTGGGAGGTAATTAGAACAATGTGAAAGTATGTAATGTTTTGGGGGTCTATGGGACCCCATTGACCAAAAATTTAAACTAACACTGATTTCATTTTGGTTTTAGTTTGTTTGTTTTAGTGGATAGCCTGTTGTCTGGGGAAGGAATTGTACCCTTGTTATAGAATAGCTTATGTATATTTGTCTATATATTTTGGAAACTGTTACAATATTAGATTCTCACATAGCATAGTGAAAATTCACATTGTCTTTAGTGATAGTTTCCTTCCCTATAGTTTTCTTCCTACCGACACCCATACTATCACTAATGATTTTTCTTAAGGTCATTTGGGTTTTGAAAATCTTAAATGTTCATTATTGTATACTAAGCAATCTTCATAAATTTAACTAGTTCATATAAGTAATGCATCTTGCCAGTAAAATAATTATTTATTTACCTATGTAAAACTGGTAGCCTTGGCTGGTCTCAAGTTTGGTCTATAGCCAAAGATAACCTTAAACTCTGGGATTCTCTTGCCTCTCAAGTGCTAGAATCACAGGTGTGTGCCACCAAACCCCAATCCATCTATTCACGTCTGATAGGATATCCCTCATCTCTTTAAGCCTCAAATTTCAAAAGGTTAACTTTTAGGTTAAATAATAGAATAAATTCAGACACCTGTATAGTTTATGAGTTGAAGAGGAAAATAAACTGTAGAAGTTGTTCACTGGTGGGAAGGCCAAGGAGATGGGCTAGGAGTTAGCCAGTAGAGTTAGGTGCTTGGTTAGGAATGTTTTTTCAACAATCATGGAATCATGAGGTTGTCTCTTATGCCCTACCTCCCACTCTGCATTGAGCAGAATAGAATATATTACCTCCTTTCTAGACACTCCATTCCTCCCTTCCCTATGTACAGAATGACCAGGCTAGTGCATAGCTCTCAAGTTTTATTTCCTAGAGCTGCATCAACAACATTCTCCTTCTTTGGCTTTGTGATGCTTCTACCCATTCTCCTTTTGCTTTCCTTGTCCCTGTGAAGTTAGCTTAAACTTGACCTAATACTAATGATGTTGTATTTAAGTATCACATTAGGAGACCTTGCATCATGGATACCACTTACCTTCACGTAAAAGTGTGGTCATCTGCAGTGTGTCTATTGCTAGCAGCTGTGAAATGACAGTCAATCAGAAAGCGAGCCAGTCTTTGAGCTTTGGAGCATTCTGTTTACAGGGATATTGGCTTGTCAATGAGTAAATCAGCTCTGTCCTTCTGCCCTGTCTGCATCAGGAACATCTTTGACTCCTTGGGCTGGGCTGGTTAGTCAGCCAGTCACTCTCCCTCATTTAGAGGTTGAGAATATAGCTCTTCCATGTTATTTTTTTCCCCTGGTATGTTTAGTGAGCTTATTGGCCTCCTAGATTTTATTACCAGTCACCGGCTTAACCCTTGTCACAGAAATTATTATATGAACCCTGGGTGACTTCTGACTGCACAAGGGCCCTAGATTTACATTTTTGCATTCCAAAGTCAAGAATATGAATGACTAATGGAACACGGAGCCACTGGATATTTATATATCTATTTTGAAATTTACATTTCTTCCTTTCTGATGATGAGGTTTGCTGTTTGCAGGGTCATAGCTGATGGACGGGGAGCACCAACAATGACATAAAGCAATCAGCCAGGGAGAGCGCTTCCCAGCCCCCATGGTAGACTATGCTGTGCTGCCAGTTTTTCTCCTGGCAATTCTGTGCTTATCAACCACCCCCATCTCCTTGATTCTCTCCCTGCTTCTCTTTTATGATGCCCAATAAATTTTACATGCTTCAATTTACCTCGTCTACCAACCTAATACTGTTTGAATTAAATGTCTCCTCTTCAGCTTTCAACAGTGAAAGCTTTGCCTTTCCACAACCAAATTGTTCCTAAAGGCCACTCATGACTATGGTAAAAAGTAGCTGGTTCATCAGTCACACATGGATAGGTGCTCCTCATTTGCTGGTGCCTATTGGGGGATGGGATAAGTAGGTTGTTGAGCTTCTTGGATGCATGGTGTATTGATAGAGAAGAAAATGTCTCTAAACCGGCATTAAGTCACCGTGGATGAATCGGCCGAAGAAGATTACACCTATTGTCAAAGGGTCCCTGCTTCTGGATACCTTTCATAGCATATAGTAAGTATTAATGGCATAGTCATAAAAATGAGAGAAACAGTTCTTACGCATCTACATAAGCTAAACTGTTCTTTCATTATCGCGCATTTTAAAAGTCTGGTCTTAAGGGTGGTTTGGAAGCTGGGACCTCCAGGTGGATTGTAGCAAGTTTCTCATTTGTCTAATTCACTTACAACTCCTCAAGTTTTCTTTCTTTCTTATAAATTTCTTTTATTTTGTTTTTTTTTATTTTACATAACAATCCCAGTTCCCATTCCCTCCCCTCCTCTCATTCCCTCCATCTACCCCGCAACCTGACCCCCTATCCATTCCTCAGAGAGAGTAAGGCACATTGCTTTGGGGAAGGTCCATGATCCTCCCTGCTATATCTAGGCTGAGCAAAGTATCCATCCAAAGAGAACAGGATCCCAAAATGCCAGTTCCCACTGCCAGTGGCCCCACAGTCTGCTCAGCCATACAACTGTCACCCACATTCAGAGGGACTAGTTTAGACCTATTCTGGTCCTGTCCCTGTCTGGCTGGAGTTGGTGAGCTCCTGTTAGGTCAGGTAAACTTTTTCAGTGGATGTCCCCATCATGGTCTTGACCTCTTTGCTCTTACTCTCACTCCTTCCCCTCTTTAACTGGTCTTTGGGAGCTCAGGCCAGTGCTCCGCTGCTGGTCTCTGCCTCGGTTGCCATCAGTTGCTGGATGAAGGTTCTATGGTGATATTTAAGATATTCTTAAGTCTGACTACAGGTCAAGGCAGTTCAGGTATCCTTTCCTCTATTGTTTAGGGTCTTAGCTGGGGTCATAGTTGTGGATTGCTGAGAATTCTCTAGTGTCAGTCAGGGTTCTTGCTAGTCCCATAATGGCTCCCTCAATCAAGATATCTCTTTCCTTGCTCCCATTTCTGTCCTTCCTCCATATTAACTATCCCATTCCCTCAAGTTCTCCCCTCCCATTCCCCTTCTCCCCTCCTCTTCCCTTTCTACTCTTCCTTCTGCCCTCACCACCATGCTCCCAATTTTGTCAGCCGATCTTGTCTGTTTCTCCTTTCCAGTTAGATCTTTGTATGTTTTTCTTAGGGTTTACCTTGCTACTTAGCTTCTCTAGGATCATATCCTTTGTTTTACAGCTAGTATCCACTTATGAGTGAGTACATACCATGTTCATCTTTCTGGGTCTGGGTTACTTCACTCAGGATGGTTTTGTCTAGTTTTATCCATTGTGTTTTCTTTTAATAACAACATTCACAAAGTATCTTCTGTGTTGACACCCTGTTCTGGACACTGAAGCCACAGGAGGAAAGAGGACCAATGGTCCCTGCTCTTATTGTATCAATATCTGAATAAATTCAGTAAGGCAGTAAGCTTGGGAGCAGCTATGCTTCCTAACATTGACTATGGTCTCACACCAAAGGAGGTGGAAAGGTCTGATGGAAAGTATCCACCTAAGGAGAGGGCCCTCTACCTATGATGATCACAAAAGGGCACAGTGGACAAAAACTCGTGTAGACACACACACACACACAAATCAATTTAAAAATAAATAGATAAAAAACAAAACAAAACTCTGCCCTGGCAAGGGCAATTGAGCAGGGCCTAAATGATTAGGATGAGCCTAGAGCTGAGTCCACATAAACAGGACTTAGAGAAAGAAAACCCAGGCAGAAAGGCCAAATCAGGAATCAGTATCTTGTGAGGGAGAGTAAGGAGAAAGACAGTTTGGTCCAGACATAGTTCACCTTGGAGAGGTGTGTGTGGAAAGGAGTTTGGGGCTGTGCTGTCTTCCCTATTTGTTTGTTAACTTGCTTGCTTATTTTCATTACTATGTTATTGTTTTCAACCCATTCTCTTTTATCAGGAGTCTTGTTTTTCCTCCTACCAGGACTGTAACCTTCCTTCACAATGGCCATTTTAATTCCCTTCATGCTGCAGCCCGTTGTTTCTCAATGAGCTACATCGCCTCGTCCCAGCCAAGGCAGAAACAAACAGCAAGCACACAAATAAACAGCACCAGAGGAAATTTTCAGCTTAGAATGGCTCAGGAAGGCTTCATGTCTTAGCATAATTAACTAAAAGCCACTGTTCATCCTGTCCACTGAACAAGGTAGGGGGCAAGCTGCAGTAGCTACGTGCTCCTCACTGACGCCATGAAGCCACCTAAAAGTTGTATGACTTCACAGAAGCAATTAAATTGCTCTGTTTAATCAATAGTGAGGCCACCATCGGTAACAGTTATTACTTGTATTGATTTGATAAGTGCAGTGAGAATAGTCACAAAGACTAGCCGTTAGCTATGGCCAAGCCATGGAATCTCCAGGCTGAATCTAGAATAAGTTCTTGAACAGTCTTCCTACAGATCTATAGGCAACTAGAGAGTTTTGCCTCATAAAACATCTTCCCTAAAAGATTAATTAGTAAAGTCCTACTTTTTATTCAGAATAAAAGTTTTAGACCTTGGCAGCAAGGGTATGCTCTTTGTAGTCAGTGATTAAATATGCATTTTGCCTCTTCTAGCGGTATTGATTATCCATACTGCTTTCCTGTGGTCTTATTTTAGTCAGAACTGTAGGTTCGGTAGACACAACAGAGACCCGGATATCCCTTGGTAAAGGATATACTCCCAGATGGATGCTGGGAAGTCTAAAGGGAGACCCGAGTAAAGTCATCAAAGTTCAGGAATCTGTTTTACCCCAATGGCATTGCCATTCTTCATCTCCTTTGGAGTTTAGTGCCTTGGTGTGGGAGTTTCAAAGTTCAGCATGACTTCACGTCAGCTTTTGACTAATTAATTTTGTATACTTGTAGCCAAGAATGAGATGCAGAACAAATA
>NW_004949119.1:4061609-4067588 GCF_000317375.1 Microtus ochrogaster
ACATGCAGGAGCCATGAGGGAATGGGGCAGGAAGAGCTTTTTATCATGTTCCCATTGAAGACAGCTTCGCAAAAGTCTCTCTTAACCTCGGTCACTGTAAACATCTCAAGCATTCTGAACGGCAAAATCCTAGCCTAGAGTTTTCCCAGACAGTTTCTCTGGGAAGAAGGGGGCATTGCATCCACTAAAATTTACTCCTCAATGGAAGATAAAATGCCATGTAGGACTTGTATGAGACAAAGCTCTCATGGTTCTCCTCCAAGGACTGTCTTGTTTCTAGAGATTTCTCCAGGCTTACGATAGAATGTAGAAACAGTTTTGCAGGAGAGATGGCTTGAAGTTGTATGAGAAGATGTTTGCACGTGAACCGGGAAGACTAAGTGGATTTTGAAATTGGAAAGGATCAGCAAGTAGCTTTGAGCTCGATTTGTCTCCTTCTTACTAGGGATACATATGAGTATGGGAAAGACAGACTTCAAGATCCTGGAGTGATCTCTGATTATTTGACAAACACACTCAGTCCTAGAGTGATTTGTGAGAGCAGGCCTACTCTATGGCGCCCCCTAAGGGGAGCTTAGGGCCTTGGCGCCTCCTAGGGAAAGTGGGGACTCTATAGCCATGCTGTTGAGGTGTGCCGTATGCAAGCAAGACACATGCTCCTTGATTTAGAGATGTCCATGTAGATCTCCTCCAACTCACAAGTTCCTAAGCTGGCTTCATGGTATGAGAGATGGAGCTGTGGGGAGATCATGCCATTAGATTTCAGAAATCAGCCCCTTAGGTGCCTTCTGTGGAGTTTTACAGAAGACTTTGTGACACTTTTGCTGGAAGCCAGTGACATTTACCCCAAAAACGGTTGCTCATGGAAATGCTTTGCTATTTTTGACATATTTATTAGTTAAGAATTGACTACTAATCTATTCTAACTTCTGAACATGAATGACATTGCAACAATAAAGGATGTACTACAATGACCCACATGCTCAGTTTAGGGAGGTCCACCTCTCGTTGCTCTTAAAGACCCCTTTAGCTGCACCTCAGAATTTCTCCCAGTTACGGCATCATCTGCATGTTGTCCATGGTCATGACATTCTCTCTTCTGATGCCATAATTATCTAGTACTTACTGAGCAAGAAATTTTAGTTTGAGTTCAAAGTACTTTGATCATTTCATCTCTGTCTTTAAGTTGTTATTCAAGTCTTAGTTGCCTCTGGTTGAGGCAGCACCACATTAAAAATACAATGAAACAAGCCAAGAACTCATGTGTTAGCAGCCCCTGTCCATAGTCTACCTGCTTTTGTATGATCTTCAACACTCTGAGAATTCTAGCATCGTAAGAGGGGTTTCAGTGATAACCCATGGAGAGCGAGGCTATGTTATAGTCACCTAATCCCGCCAGACAGAAGTTAAAACTGTAAATCATATCCACGTGGACCCTTCTCTTATTGGAGTATTATGCATAGCCTTTTTTTGTGTAAAGCAATTGTAATTATTTTCTCAGTTACTTGAGATGACGGATCATTGTCTTTGGTTGGTAAGCTATTGTCTTCCCTTCCAGTTTGGGGATGTTTTCTACCAGACCTGTATGCTTGCCATGTCGTCTCCTCTTTATGTTTGGGTGACAATGTGACTATGCATCCAGAATGGATTCTTCGTTGCCTTTCTGCTGTGTATGACACAGTGTTTTTACACTCCAAGTTCTGGTTGGAGAAGTAAATGTTGCATTCTTTTATCTAGGCTTTTAGCTTGAGAAAATGCGGTGGCAGGGGAGAGGCTGGTTCAGCTGAGAAGGGTCACAATCTTTGGGGAGGATTCACTCTCTGCCCTCTCCTCTGATGCTCTTCAGAGACACATCCAGGGTTTACCCTTGGACTTTGAGTAATTGCTCCGACTCTGTGTGCAGTCTTAGAATCATCGTGTCCATTAGTGAGTCTATCCCCTTCTTAATTTCCTGGGTCTGGACTACTTTTCCCCCAGTATACTTGTTACTTAGAAGAATTAGAAGATAAGAACATCTACCTAGTGTTTACCTCCATTTGGATTTACAGACAGTCATGAGAAACTTCAGGGTTTTGTGATCTCTATGTGTAATTCCTGATGATAAATACTTGTCTTTAAACACAAACTCTGTTGTCCTTCAGATCAACCCCAGAACCTTCTGTCTCTTTCATCAAATTCCAACTTCTAAATTTTATTGCATTTGCTTTTCTCCCTTGCTTTGTTTGGGTTCTATGCTGCTACTTTTGGGGGGGGGAAGTGGATTTATTATTTTACTTTTATTTTGTGTAAGTGGAATAGATTCTATGGCAGGCTTATTTTAGACACTCAAGCATTTTTATGTATGAATAATAATATATCTGACTTGATATGCATGCCAAGTATGCAATCTCATTCTTTAAAATATCTTCAGGATTCTTTAGGGTCACGAAAAATCCTTCATCTTTTTGTCTTATGTACGTGTGTGTGCTCATGTCTCTGAAGAGGCTGGCAGTGACAGGTCCCCTGGAACTGGAGTTCCACACCATTGTGAACCTCCTGATGTGGGTGCTGGGAACTGAACTTGGGTCCTTTGGAAAAGCAGCCATGCTCTGAGCTATGAAGCCTTTTTTTGAGCCCATGATTTGTGTCTAGAGTGTTCTCTCTGACAGTCTTCTCTGTCTGTCTGAAGATGGGCAGCACACACCCCACTACTCTGGTGCCTCCGCATTCATCAGTAGCCGTGAACTGCCACTATGAATGTACGCCCTCTCTTCATCTGGGACAAAGTCTCTTTGGATGGACAGGCTGTCTGGTTATTGGGTTGTTTTGATTCTATTTGATATGAAGACTCATGAGCAAACTTGGATGTTTATCTGTGCGTGTGTGAGTCACTGAAATTAAAATCAGCATCTTTCCTGCCATCATGGAGCTGTGTTCCTAAAAAGTGAAGTTTTCTCTGCAGCTTTGGTGATTAATATGTGAAATTCCATAAAAATGCAATGAAACAATGATCATGAAGGTACTTAATAAATCAGTGCATGTTTAGCGCACACGGGACTATGATATTATTCTCACACATGTCACCCAGGTACCACTAATCATCGACACCAATCAGCTGAGGGGGCAGGCTTTCTTCATTGCTTCTTTGTTCTCTGGTTTCGTGCTGACCTTGACACTGGAGCAGTGACCCTGAGCGAGCTAACCTGACCGTCAGCAGTGACTGCCCCTCTGCTGTACCTGCGTTTGTCAGGAGTGCTTGCACAGCACGTTTCTCACCATTGTCTCTGCAATAAAACTGCTTCTGTTACAGAAATCTTGAATCTAATTTGACAAAAGCCCACTATGAAGCCTCTTCTGTCTTCTCCCCTCCCCAACTGCCAATAATGTCTGTTTCAGACTTGAACTCCACAGCTAATTGAACTTCCCTGCAATATTTTGCATAGCATCCTCCCATAGAGATGTGAGGCTGTTGTTGGCCACTCTCATGACCAGAGACAAGTCACCCTAACAGTTCTGGGTGGAGCTGAACAGGCTTGGAACTTATTAGGTTGTGCTTTTCATGTGGATTAGTGTTGTTTATTTGTTTTAAGTGTAAAATCCTTAAGGGTGGGAAAAATTATTAAAAGTATTCTAGAAAAACATGGACAGTAAAGGTGAGTGATACCTAAGGCATCCTACTGCAGCAGAATCTGGCAGTAAGGAATGCTAATTGGAGGCATGAGTACTGTACACTTCCATGGCGAAGAGTGTGAACCTCAAATGTGACCAGTGATAACTATTTGTCCTTGGATAAGTGACTTAACCTTACTAGGTCACTTCTGTAATTCAGAGATAATAAGAATATTTGCCTCCTAGGGATATTGATTAATAAATGTAAGGTGTTTATAGCAGTGCTTGTAATAGAACAGAGGTAAAAGCATGTATCTGCTATTATCAACATTGTGGTCCTATTAATTCTTCTTAGAAAGCATCAGCGAGGTAAGCAAAGGGCAAGAGTGAGGCTATACACATTATATAACATGAGGGTAGGGGTGTAGATTTATGCTACCAAAAGTAGACATAGGCTAAGGGCTAGAAAAATATCAAGGATTCCTCTTGGGCATTGTTTTAGTAAGTTAAATGTGTTATATGAAATTGATGACATCACCAGGTAGGTACTACTTTTATGGTGTATCATAGACAATGAAACAGGTATTGAAAGGTTAAGTAATCAACCCAGAGACCATGGTAAGTAATTGTTAAGATGTGTCTCTAACTATTATATGAGCTAAGCACTCTGTGTAGGTTGATGGGAAAGGAGCAGAGATTAGGGAAATTGGGGGGTTGGAGGCATGGGTCTTTTGAAGATCTAAAGCCATTTATTTGTGGAGTTAATTAGATATTTATGTAATGTCTTTGTATTTGAGATCATTGCAGAGGAGGGAATTAGGTAAATGTCTTTTGTGAAAAAGAGAAAGGAGTGAGGGGCATGTAGAGTCAGGCCTGAGTCTGGGCTCAGGTGCTAATGCTCATGCTCAGAGTACAAAGAACAAACTAGGGAAAATGAAGGGATTGCGGGGTGTGGGAGTGATGCTTCTGAGGTACCATGGGCAGATACTCAGTGTTTCGGGTTTCGCTAATTTAGTGACTGGGCAAGCTGGTTCAGTTTGATGTGGGAGGCTTAGTTTCTGCAGTGCTTAAATGAAGGTTTATGTAGGAACACTTCTGTGTGCCTTTATTGTTCTGAAACTCAAACATCCTTATGTTACCTACATTGATGCTGGGAGTTATCAGTGCCATTTCTGTAACATCCTTTTTCTATTTTGTGTTTGTGCATTGGCTATTCTTTCATTTAGCCCGACTGTCCAGGCTGTCCTGTGACTTTACTGTGTGATTTGTTTCATCACAAATCACCAATACTGAGGGGAGTGTACCACATCCTGGACTTCTCATCTTTCCGAGAGGCCACAACGTAAGGGCCCACAATCAATGCTGTTCTTACTCTTGGTAATGGTACAATAATATCCAGTGCCACTGGTGTTGAATCTAGCATGTATGAATACTCCATAAAGTCCAGCTTCAGATGCTTTTAGAGAGAACCTGCCTTTTTTGTAAGGTACTGTGTTATATACATAAAAATCTAAACATGAGTCAGATGACCCCAGCTCTCGAGAAGCTTACCAAAAAGAGAATCCATACAACCACACTAGAACTCAGGTTTCCAAGGACTGAGAAGCCCTAACTGATGGAGTCCTCTCTTAAACACCTTCAATCCCCATGACAACACCCCCACCCTGTGGTTGGCTGCTATCTCCTAGGCCATTTCACGGATGGAGAACTCAATACTGCCCTCTCCGGCCAAGGGAGCAGCATGGCCTTTCAAGTTCTGGGTGGAAGGCCATGTCCTAGGGAAGAGCCACAGTCTCTTGATGATGATGACTGTTGATGAGTCATGGAGACTGCCTTCAAGATGGACATGTGGAAGATGAAGGGAAATGGACTGGGGCTTCCAAGGTCCTTTGTTGGATCACAGTGATGGCAACGTAAGAGGACAGGGCATGTTGTGGGAATATCTCATGGAGCCTTGACAGACTGAAGGTAGGAGCCAGAGGATATGTTAAAGACAGAACGTAGCTATAATTTGGAGGACCTTGAATACTCTCTGCATGTCAGGTAAGGGAATAGCCCTCATGAAAGTCATAATTCTACATCCTGCAAGTAGATGGTTGAGTAAATCCCTGTCTGCAATCACATCTGATGAATTTCCCCATATCCATTGCCCTTATACTCCCCTGGATATCTAACCTCCCCCACCCCATGGCTTTCTCTCAGTTCAAGGAGACATGGTTAGACTAGAAATTTCATAGGGCCCTCTGCTGGCCCCATCTCCCCTGCAGACCTGGTTTATATGCATAACAGTCCTAAGGGGAAGGAAGCCCTGTCAGTCTGCCTTACCTGACAGAGCCTTAAATCCTCCGAACTCTGCTTCTGCTCTTGGGCATGTGCCAAGTGGCATACCGA
>NW_004949119.1:4067688-4077482 GCF_000317375.1 Microtus ochrogaster
GAGAGAGAGAGAGAGAGAGAGAGAGAGAGAGAGAGAGAGAGAGAGAGAGAGAGAGGAGAGAGAGAAGGAGTTCTGATTTGGAGGTTGGGGCAGGTGTGGGTCAGCGATAAACAGGTTTTACCCATGATGTTGTCTCTCCCTATGCTAATGAACTCATCACCAGCAAAGGAATTTAATGCGATGATTTCTTTAAAAGCCATCGGCCCCATTGCAGCCTTGCCTAAAAATATAAACATACCCTTCCTGGGGACATATTTGCATTTTTGGGTGAAAGAAATTCATATATATGGCAAAGATGCCTCTGTAATTATAGAAAGTTTATTTCTGTCCCCAGATGTCAGCAATCAAATTCCCCATAAATGTATTTTGTGTAAATCTGTCGGCAGCTGGCCTCCATTCAGTTTTCTGGAGATATTAGCCTGTCTTTGAGTTTATGACAAAGTTAAAAATTATTCATTAAACTGACCTGCAGTATATTCAGTAACTGGAAAATTGCCTTGCAGTTCTATTTGGTTTGTAGATGTGATCACAAGTAAATTTTTAACTTAATTAATTGGCCGTTTCTGTTGACAAGAAATTTATGTGGTAATAATTTGCTCGAAATAGATGCCGACTGTAGGAAATGAGATATCCATCATAGGCTTGTGTTCCAGCAGCTGCACAGTGGCTATTATGAAAGTATTTCAGCCTGCGTCGACCCCAGTGTTTGTGCAGTCAAGATTATATATACCCACGATCCATGGCCTGCCAGAGAGGCGCTGGTGGAGGTCTATGATAACAAAGACTCCGTGATTTATGGCTTGCTGTGAAAGCAGAGCTTGATGAGATTAAACAATTTCATAGCACAAGTGTTTCTCAAGACCTGATTTGTAGTTGCACGCTGATGGTAAATCACATTTATATATCTGCAAGCGTGCTCAGCAGAGGACTGCAATTACAGTTTAAGACAGCTACTTTTTATTTAATTTTTATCCTGGTTTTGTCTCTTTTATATCCCCTTCGTCTGCAAACCGTTCACCTTCACAAGTCCTTTCGTGGTTAGGAGGCCAAAGATTGAAGTCAATGATCTTCTTCTTGTCCCCCTGCCAGCCAGGGAGGGAGGCGGAGGAGGTTCTCAGAGCAGTGTGAACTGGCTCAAACTGGATTTGACTGGTGTGAGCTCTTTGTTCCCTATCTGTGTCCTGTTTTCCTTCTCCTGTGGGTGGATAGCAGACCCTTGTGCTTCTTGGCACATAGGTGGAGCCCAGAGGACTTCACCGTGCTGCTTTGGAGGGTGTTATCAGGGGCAGGATATGCAGGAGAGGTGAGGATTATATTCCTTTCTGAAGTCGGATTGCAAGGTTGTAGGAGAGCTCGGGGCTCACAGCTGGTTCCTCTTGAGGGTGACATTGCAACTGTGCTCCTCTTAAGTGGGACCTTAGATCTGTGCTTCCCTTGAGTGTGACATTGGAATGCTGCTTCCCATGCAAACCCCTGAGGACAAAGCAGTCCATTTAGTCATGTGGTTTTTTTTTTTCTTTTACTTATCTGCTGTGGGCACATCCTCATCCCTGTGCTAAACAGTGGTACAAACACCTCTGCCTCCATAATGATCTATGTATGTTGCTAACACATAATGAAAACAGTATAACAACAACAATAATGACAATAATACTATAGTCTTAAATGGTTGGTGTTCATATTGCTGGAATTCAGAAGGAAAGGGAGCAGCATCACTCTTAGCTGAGGAGGCTAAGGAGAAAGAACAAGCCAGGGACTTAGAGAGTAGATCATAGCAAGCACTGGGAAGAGAAACTTCTAGACATTGCAGTGGTCTGCGTAGTAGAAGCCCTGGGCTCAAGCCCAGGCTCACTGAACAATTCTAAGAATGTCATAATAATACCTGTAGTTGGGTGTTTGTTGTGTGCCCTGATCTGCATTTCCAGTACATCATTTTAGTAACCCTTGGAAACCCAGTGGAAACCCACTCTTGAGAGCGTTTACTTTTGAATGTTTTATTGTTTTTCACCGGGGAATGTAGAAACTAGCAAGGAAGCACTCATCACCAAGGCCTCCAGTTAAAGCTCTAAGAGAGTGATTCTCATCCTGTGGGTAGCAACCCCTCTGGGGGTCAAATGGCCCTTTCACAGTGGTCACCTTAGACCATCTGAAAACAGAGGCATTTACATTACAGGTCATAACTATCAGAATTACAGTTACGAAGTAGCAGTGGAAATAACTTTATGGTTGGGTTGCCACAATGGAGGAACTGTATTAAAGGGTCACAGCATTAGGAAGGCTGAGAAGCACTGCTATAACTCAGGTTGCTTCTGTTTCCCCCAAAGCACTCAAGTTTGGTCTTTGTGGCAGTCTTAAAAATGGCCTCCCTAATATGTCCACACTAAAGGTAGTCCTTAAAATATACAAATGTTGCCTCAGGTAGCAAAAGGGATTTTGCAGATGTAATTCAGGGTCTTAGCTGGGTATAATACACTGTACTATTGGGATGGGACTGGTGGAAACATAGTTGTTGGGTGGAAGGACTCAGGGTGATATGATGGAGTCTGAGATGGAAGGAAAGAAATACATGGTTGCAGGAGCGACTCAACACATCTTTACCCCTCACATCATCAAAAAGGGAAACCTCCATTCCACCCAGGACTGTTTACCTCTAACATTCAGACAATATGTCTGTGCTGTTTTAAGCTACTAAGGCCATGGCTGCTTGTTGTAACAGCAAACAGGACAACTGTACGAGCCAGCACATTTTACTGGGCTCTACAGTGAGTCTGTACGTGATTGTAATAGGATGGTAAAGGCCGTTCAAGATAGATGCTTTTGATTTCTCTATTTCCCCAGTTTCTTCTCATCTCCAAGGACAGTGATATTTCTGCCTATCTTGCTCACAGACCTCTAGTGCCTAGGACAAAGCGTGATGCACTAGACATCCATTAAATGTGTTCAGGGATGAAATGGATGGTGTCATCATGTCTCTCAAGTATGCTTGGCCGTTTTGTTCAGGACCCAGGCTTTTTCCAAGCCAGGTTGCTTATGTCAGAACTCGTCATTTATGAGGGACGAGGGGAGCAATGATTCACCATATCTTGTCGCCTACAAACTTGTAATATCTCAGAGTGACACAGAGGTCATTAGAGCCTAGATTGAGAATCTCTTATGAATCCATATGCATTGTTAATCATGCTAAATCTATGTGTGTGTACATATGCATGTATACATATATGCGTTTTCATAGATTACATTTTTTCTTGGCAGCAAGTGAGTGGGTGTGTTTTATAAAAAGCTCCTGAGACTTTTATATCCTTTCATCCCTGTGTTGGCTTTTGTCTTTTATTTGATAAACAGTGTTTTCTTTTTAAAATTTCTAATGCTTTTAGATTTTTTTCCAAAAAGTTTTATTTTATGTATATAAGTGTTTTGCCTGCATGAACATATATGTACCACATATGTGCCTGGTGCCCATGGAAGTCAGAAGAGGGCATTGGATGGCCTGGAACTGGATTTTCAGTTGGCAGTGAGCCCCTATGAGAGTTACTGGAACTAAAGGCTGGTTCTCTCCAGGATCAGTGAGTGCTGTCCACCCTGAGCCCTCTCTCCAGCCCCAGAGGTGACATAGCCAACCTATTTCTTATTCTAGGTTTTATGCCCCTGGAGTCTGCTGGGTGCTTAAGAGCCAAGGCTGCTTCACCAGCAAAGCACAGATGTTAAACTGGCCAATGAAGTTCTTTATTGGGGAACAATCCAATCCTCTATCTTTGGCCAGGCTTCCGGAGACCTGCTTTGAAAATCTGGGGAAAGCAGAGAGCTGTTTCTCCCTCTAGGGTACTAGTGTATTAGCCTCCCAATAAAAGTTAATTGAATTTAATTTTATGTTTTAAGTGTGATGCATTTTAAAGTTCTCCCCAGTGCTAGAGTCCCCATTGAAAAGGCAGTAAATTCATATTATTAAACCACCAAATGTAATTCAGCTCAAATAAGCATATTTGGCAATCTTTATTCTGGGTGTGTGGAACTGACCTTGTCTTGAAACTAAATCATGTCATCCCAGACAAAGTCTGTTTGGAGTTAATTGAGGAAGCCGTGGAGAAGTGCACTGGGTCACTCAGAGCTTTTTATTCTTTCTTTGGCCCTCGCTCAAAGAGTTGCCATGGTATACACTTCCCAATGCCAGGGTCTCCAACATCTTATAAATACCAAAAGTTACCACAGTGTAGGAGGTGATAAAGTGATGGAGGTTTTCCCTCTGGAGACTGCTCATCAGACGACCTGTTCTCTGGCTCATTTGAACAGGGTTAATTCATTGCTGGAACATTACAGAGTAGCATGTGGTAGGAGGAAGCACACTGGGCTGGAACTCAGACAGGCCTAATAGTGAACCTAGTGCATCCATTTACCCAGCCAAGTGACCTTGGGGTTGGCAGAGAGCATCACTTCTGTAGACTGGATGCTAAAAGGTTCAAACGTTCAATTTAGGTTTCTTGGCCACTCTGTGGAATGACCAGAGGGAGGACAAGTTCAGTAGTGATTCAAGGTCAACACAGCCAGAGATTCAGACTCTCAAACTCTTGTCCCTTTGTGCAAAGAGAACAGTTCACTATGCCAGTGGAAACCAACCCACCAAGGGTCTTCAAATGAACTCTGAACAAACTTCCTGCTGCTTTATGTGTCTGAGGCATCTGGGGCACCTTCTTCCATGATGGTCATGATGTAGATGGTCAAGCCCCACCCACCAATCCTTCCATCTTAAAAGAGTAGAAATGCCTGAAGGGACTTACCTGCATTTCCATCTTTTATTTCTCAACTTCCCAACTGTGTCTGTTGGGATTCCAAGACCCCCAGCTCATAATACCACAGCAGCATTTTGCTACTTGATGTGGAAAAATTATCACGGTGAAAAATAACTGTCTTGGTATCTTCTTTTCAGAAATGACCATTGTGTTACATTATCAAATAGTGCTATTAACATACTCTTTTGTTATCAGTGGCAGTGTACAAGATTACAGATGCCCTAACTCGTGATAAAGTTCATACCAGTTAGCTGCTGTAAGTTTTAAAGAGAAGTTTAAAAGAAAATTGAATCAACAGAATCTCATAGCCCAGCACAGTCTAGCCTTAGTGTGTTCAAGACGCCTTTAGTTAGACAGAGTCAGCTACCCCAAAGTCCACTTTGTGAAGAACTGTTGCATAATTCATGTCATTTCTTGAATAACTGTATCTAAAATGTAACAAGAACAGAGGTTCAGTTGCTTCTTCTTAGATCACATAGCTTCACAGCCCCTGCCCAGGATCAAAAGAGACAATTCCTCCAGCGAGATGGGAAGTCTAAGTGTGACTGCAGTGGAGCGCATGCGGCTTTCCTGCCAGTGTGCAGCTGAGCAGTCCTAGTGTAATGCAGTGTGCTGGAGACTGTAGGTTCTAAACTAGCCCTGTGCGTTTATATCTCATGGGAATCTTTTGGGGGAGGAAAACAATGCTAGAACACCTGCAATATCTCCCCTTTCATTGCCAAAAAATTTCTTTCACCCAAGAGTGCCTGGGTTACTTATCTGAACATTTTGGCAGGGAATTTACTGTTATGTTCTGTCCCTTTTTACACAGATGCATCTTGCCTCATGAATTACATGTATCCTATTAAACTCTGAATTGAAGTTGAAAATGCTCTTTAAAACTCCTTGTTTGGGCTGGAGAGATGGCTCAGTGGTTAAGAGCATTGCCTGCTCTTCCAAAAGTCCTGAGTTCAATTCCCGGCAACCACATGGTGGCTCAAAACCATCTGTAATGAGGTCTGGTGCCCTCTTCTGGCCTGCAGACATACACACAGACAGAATATTGTATGCATAATAAATAAATAAAATATTTTTAAAAAATTGGCTGGGCGGTGGTGGCACACGCCTTTAATCCCAGCACTCTGGGAGGCAGAGGCAGGCGGAGCTCTGGGAGTTCGAGGCCAGCCTGGTCTACAAGAGCTAGTTCCAGGACAGGCACCAAAGCTACAGAGAAACCCTGTCTCGAAAAACCAAAAAAAAACAAAAAACAAAAAAAAAAAAACAAAAAAAAAACCCATACTCCTTGTTTACCAAACATCATAGCTCAATATCACTTACCTTAAACCTCCTCAGAATACTCCCACCTGTATATGAGCATTATCATTCAATGTGAAGCCTCTTTTCTAATTAAATGTTAACCGTCTCATATGATTTAATGAAGGTTGTAATAAAAACTAAAAATAGAATAGTTGTATAGATACACTTCTATACCACCATAGAGTAAAAAGTTCCATGTTGAACTATCTTAAGACTGGGTCCATATACATTCTCATCTGACTGCCTTGTTCCCGGCACAGGTGGCTATGGACTATTTTGGATGTATCTGTGTGTATGCTGTGCTTCTGTTTGTGGCGAAAAAAGGATGGCCTTCGCGGCTATCCATCTGGACATTTTAAGACAGGGTCTCTCAATGCTCTGGTGCTTACCAAGTGGTTTGGACTGACCAGCAAGTGAGTACAAAGGGTTTGCCTTTCTAAGCCCTAAGATTACAATTCCATGTTGCCCTGCCTGGCTTATTTTGTTTTTATGTTAGTCTGTAGATCCAACACCAGTCTTCATGCTTGCAAGTAAGCAATTAATTTACTGAACTACCTTCCCAACCTCTTGGACTATATTTGATGACCCAGTTTTTGTCTTTATGCTGTCTATTCAAACACATCCCGTTTTTAAAAAGGGTCAGACCAACCTCCATCTTCATAGGCACCTTTGCCTGTCCGCTCCCAGTTTCACAAAGGTACTGTTCCAATTTCTTGCCCAACACTGTTGGTGCCAACAATGCTTGTGCCATGTGGCATGGTAGGCTTCTGCTGGTCTTTCATGATTTGTGTATTTTCAGGCATTCTACCTGTAAGTTCTCTGAGGACGGGGATACTGCGATCCTGTAGTAGCACATAGTGAAAAGTGGTATCATTAGATTCTAGTAAAGTGCCAACTGTGTCAGCCTGCCCACATTTATAAAGGGGATGTGTTCTTATGAAGCAGAAATCGGGTGGGTGTCTTTTGTTTGTCCCTCTTTATAGACATGTGCTGGTGCCATCTTGTTGACTCATTTCCAAGGATGGAGAAGATGCTTTACTGAGAACCAGCTCATTCACCATATGCTATTAAAACAAACTAAAACCCAAACCCTAAAATAAAATAAAATGAAAAAAAAAAACATAAACAAGTAAGTCAGCCAGTTTCCCTCAGAGGAACTCAGGCGACAAGTGAAACTGTCAGGTGTCAATATGAAGTTTAATTTTATTTGAATATCTTTGCTGTGGTGAAGCAAATGGTTTGGGAGTAGTTTTGCATTATAAAAGTAAGAATTGCTAGGGAAAAGGCTCCGTGTCCTGGTTTTCATTTATTTATTTGGATCAGGGTGACACAACAAACATTTCAACCAATTTTCCTGAAATTTGTAATTGGCTTTTATTAGTAATTCATGAGTTGAGCAGTGTCCAATCTCAAATTTAAAGAGGTGCTTCTTTGGGCATGAAAGAGCAGTTATTTTCACAAGACATCGTGAGATAGAACTAGGAACAAGTACAACACAAACTATAGGCTCGTCAGCTGCCATTTACCTCCTTGTAGGGGAGGATCCTTTTTCTGTTCAGCAGAGTACATGCAACTTGGTTAAACTGGCCTGTCTGGGAATGTACTTGTCATTTCTTTCCTGATTTCTTAGGAGATCAGATAATGCCTTAGTTTTGGTTTGGAGACATGAACCTTTGACATTAGTGACTCCATTTTGGTTTGATCTTAAGAAACCTTAGCCCAAAGGAGTACACTGACTTGTAAATTTCACCCAACAGAAGAATTCTTTAGTGTGTTTTTAAGATGCTATAATAGAGGGCCGGAGAGATGGCTCAGTGATTAAGAAACTTGTTGCTCTTGCAGAGGACCTGGGTTTGGTTCATAGCACCCGCATGGCATCTGACAACTATAACTCTAGTTTCAAAGAGTCTGACACCCTCTTCTGACTCCCATGGGAACTGGACACAAGTAATACTCAAATATATATGCAGGTAAAGCACTCATACTCATAAAATAAAAATAAACTTTTAAAATACTATAACTAGACTTGTTCCTCCAACTCTAAGTATCACTTCATTATGAAGAAAAATTGTGGTTCATGCTAGAGAATCTATGAATTAAAGATGTTTTCCCTTGTAAAATCTGAAACAAAGATTCTTAGGAAAAGAGAGAGAGTGAGAGAGAGAGAGCGAGAGAGAGAGAGAGAGCGAGAGCGAGAGAGAGAGAGCGAGAGCGAGAGAGAGAGAGAGAGAGAGAGAGAGAGAGAGAGAAATGTATTGAGCCAGAACCAGTCAGTCATTCAGGGCACATGATGGTATTTCAAGCCAAAGCAAATTAGATGAAGCTTTGGTCTCTGCCCAAGATAATAAAAATTCCCTTATAAGGATACATTTCCTCCAAAACTAAGGCAACCATTGACATCTAATAAGAAGAACATGTTGAAAACTTAAATAAACGAGTCACTTAGCAACCGCCTTTCCAGGTAGGATGGTAGGAGAGTAGAGTGAAGGGTGTTGACTTTACCTGTGATTAGACATAGTTACTGGGTACTTTCTCTAAAAAGGGTGAAGCTTAGTCTCTCTGGCTAAAGTAGGAGTTTCTGGATTTTTTTTTAAATGAACAGATAATTTGGAGGAAAGAAAAAAAAAGCTGAACATGGATTTTATTAAATTATTTTCTACCTCCAAGCTCTTACTGTTTACACCAGAAAAAAATTGACTCTATCTTTTCAAGAGCCTGAGTTGTACCTGCTGGATCAGCAGAGTAGCAGAATTGGCCTTGGAGAATGAAACTTCTCATTCTTGGAGAACTTATTTGAAATGTTTGATTTGCCTTCTGTTTTTCAATCTCATCGAACTCCGCTGGTCTTATATTGTTGACAAGGAATGTTTGTTTAACATAGTATTCTAAGCACCTGGATTACAAGTAGACACCAAGTACTCTTGTTGTGGGGAGATGGCTCAGCTGGATTGTGCTTGTTGTGCAACCAGAAAGTTCTGAGGTCAACTCCTAGAACCCCAGTGACACAGCCATGCATGATGGTATGTAGTTGTAATCCCAGTCGTGGGGAGGCAAAGAAGGCTAGATCACTGATGGCTCACTGACTAACCAACCTAGCCTACTTGGTGAGTTCTAAGCCGGAGAGATCCTATCTTAAAACATAGTGGAAGTTGACAGAGGAGCACAAGTAAGATAGACTTCTGGGCATGTGCACACAAAGAACACCCCACATATACATATTAAAGATACTATTAAGATACAGGGAAATATCCTTTAATAAAGGCCATTGCTTCTCTCCCCCATCTAGGAGGGTATTTGGACATGCTCTGGTAACTATGACCCAGTATTTGCATTAGGGTTTGGTGAAACAAGTGTTGGACTTGAATAGAGGATGTGTCATGATTCTAACAAAACCCCAGTGGCTTGTTCTCATAAGTGTCTTATAACCGACAGCATGGAATGGGGGAGCATTACCTTGACAAAGGACTCTGTAAGTGACCACTTAAATTCTGATGTTTTCAGAGCATCTAATGGGATCAGGCTACCTGGCTCATGTTGAAAAGTATTGAGAAGAAGTAGGATCCTCAAGAAAGGAACATGAGGATTCTCCAGATTGTGTGGATGCTACTGACAGCACTATGAGGGGAGCCATTTCCATCAGTTCTCAATGCTGTTCCCATGCTTCTTTAGAGCCCATGGATACTCTGAAATCTTCAGACCCTGCGAGGGGAGCCA
>NW_004949119.1:4077847-4105152 GCF_000317375.1 Microtus ochrogaster
TGCTGCTCCCATGCTTTTGTCTGTACCTCAGTCCATAGTCTTGCGTGCCTCTCCTTGCTTAGTGTGGCAGAAGGAGTTACTGGGATATGTAGCAGAATCATGCATATACCTGTACAATATTTTGAATACTCCCCAAATTGCCAATTACTTGTTATAATCTTCTTAATGGGCCTAATCCTTCAGCTGGCTTATAGATTAAGTAGAGTACATTAGCTCTTAAAACATTTCCTTAAATGCTTAACTGAATCCTGGAATGAATTTGCTTCCTTGGTAAGGCTGGGTTGAAACGCTAAGCTCTGCAATAAGACCAAATTATTATTGTTGGGGCAGACTTGCTCTGTGGCTCAGGCTGTCTTCAGATTCTAAGTCCCCCTGTCTCATCCCCTTGACTGTTTGGATTAGAGACAAAAGTCATGCAAGATTGAAATAGCTTAAAACACTAACTTCTTAACTTCTTAACCCATAAGAAAATGCATTGAAATTGAGATTTCTTTTCTTTCATGCAAAATGATCTCTGGAACTTTCCTATTTTTCTGGTGGCCATGGCTAGGTAGACAGTGCTTCTTCAGAGGAATATCCATGCTTTCTACTCCTTGAAAATGGAATCTGACTGGACTCATGTAGCGTTCCTGAGAGAGAACAGTGGGCTGTGAGAAGCAGTTATGGTAGTGGGTCTCAACCTTTCAAAGCTGCGACCCTTTAATATAATTCCTCATATTGTGGTAACCCCCAACCACAAATTATTTCCTTGTTACTTCATAACTGTAATTTTGCTACTGTTATGAATGGTTATGTAAATATCTAATATGTAGGATATGTGGTATGTTACCTCTGTGGGGTTCGAGACCCACAGGTTGAGAACCACTGACTTATGGGCATGCATGACACAAAGAGGCATCATAGGATAGTTTTCTGGTCTTAGATTAATACAGAATGCTAGTGAAGACCCTCCCATTAACTCAGAGAGCCACAGTGCAAGACATTTTGCATGATGGTCCAATGTGGGGATTTTTGAGCTACAATTTTCATTTTTTCCCAAGGAACAGCCAATGAGTGTTACTGCAAAATGAATCTGAAGTGTTTGGGAGGCTCAGGAGGGATGCAGCATCCGGTGTTTCCCCTTCTCTGTTTGCTTTCTCCTCCCCTTTTCTTCCCTGCCTTTCACTGTTGGATCTCAGAATAAATAACACATACACGTCTTTAACTCGGATAATCAGAGACACAGTCACCTGGGATATTATGATGAACAATGTACATTTTATGTACACCGTGTCATAATAATTTAAAGTGTCATCTTAATCTATTTACGATCTTCTAATGACTGAAATGTTTTACGGTTGCGGGGGATATTTTATCACTGAAGTTTTAATGGCTGAATCACTAACACCTGGCTGTCTGGAATGCTTTTCTTCTTCCCAGTTAGGCATTTAAATGCATTTCTGGGAGGCCCGAGGGGTGGGATGTGACATATAAGCTCTTAAAAGGAGGGGAATCAGTTCTTGATATCTTAATGATACGTGAGTATCTGCATGCTTAGCATTAATGCTTTTAAGTAGAATGGCTTGATTAAGGCCCTTGGCGGATGTGGTCCCTCTTCGCCTTTAGACACCCTTCCTTGAGAACTCACACGTGGACGTGCTTTGTTTATGTCTACCCCTTTAGAAATTCTCAGTATTTCATACGTGTGTTTTCTTTGTTTTCTACCTTTCCAATTTGTCATTTTTCATCACCTTTGTACTTTTCTCTGCTTGACTGGCTTCCAAAGCAATTCAATTACTTCTTTATTGAAAAATTTCTGTAGTCCTTTGTTTTGTTTATTTGGCTGCTGGGTGAAAGTTATATACAATTTTATACTTCTGTGTATACAACTTCTGAACCCTGGGTCACCAAACAGTTGCTTAAAGAACACCACAATTCTATACCTCTGTGTTTACAGCTCTTCGTGCCTGGGTCAACATACAGTTACTTAAAGAAGACCAGACACGTACGCATGAAAACATCCCTGAAGCATACAAGTCAGAGTGTAATTAAGCCCATTGCAGGCCTCGGTGGATGTTTACTGATGATGATAGCGGCACTAAATTATCTGGTACAGGCCAGGAGAGGTCAGTGCAAGGTTGCCAAGCAGACCGCCTTAAGCCCTCATAGAGAAGACCTGTGTTTCAGCTCCTCCTGTTAGTAGGCTGTGTAGACAGCCTTCCAGTGAGGTGTCCTATGCAGTTTCCATAGTAACCCACTGGAGGAATTCAAGGTGATGCTTGCGTCCACAGTTTGTCAGAGGAGAGACTTCTGAGACCATCCGATGAGTACATTGCCAAGCTCACACTGTTGGGGAGGCGAGAGATCACAGCCAGGAATCCAGTCTTCCAGGTGCAAATCTACTTTTTGACCTTTGTTGTGTTGCTGGCAGCCACAGAGTTCCTTGGAGAGTGTCTTGTGACCAAGTCGTTGCCTTACAATGGGCATGTGGCACTAAATGTAGTTGGATGTATAGCACCTTTTCATATGCAATGCCTGAAAATATAACAGCAAATCTCTGTGTATTTGTCTCCAATGAAGATTGACTAGACTGATGAAATAATGATAGGCTTTGCTTCCTTTCTTATCAACTAACGGTGTTCCTGGTGACAAGTTCCTGTAATACTGCTTTGTGATTCATGATATATGCTCGGTGTTGCTTCTATTTTCCAGGTAGATTGGGCTAATGTTTCCATACAAGCCTCTTTTGACTGACACTAGAAAGCCTTGTGTGATGGCTTGTCGTTGGGCAGTTAAAATAGAGAAAGAGTCTGTCCCCATAGAGAACTGAGAAACTACAGACATGGCTGTATATGGTGACCCCATGTCTTTGAATGAGCAACTGCTCTAAAATTTTGGGAACAAAAGAATGAGAATCGCTGTGCTTGCAAATTTGGGGGGAAGAAAAAGAGTCATTGATATCTTTAGGTAAATATTTATTTAGCCCTATATCTATAAAAATATAATATTTACCTTAGGATACTTGTAGGATAGATGAAGCTACCAAAAAACAAAAATATTTTTGTTGACATATATAGAGACATGAAGAATTATACAGTGGGGTCTGGAGAAAGAGCTCAGCAGTTAAGAGAGCTATAGGATCTGTGGGCTGCCTCCCTGACACCTGGCCTCTGTAACACAGCCATCTGCAACTCAAGTTCCAGGGGACCCAGCACTAGGCTCTTTTTTGCCTCTGCAGTCACTGGCACAATGTGGTCTCCACACACACGGAGATATAAAAAAATATAAACAAACCTTGAAAAAGAATTATACATACAATGTCTTTTTTATGTTGATGTCATTTCAGAATTTTTTTTCCTAAGTTTCTTCCTAGTGGTGTCAAATAGGTGATTTTAGGTGATGTGGGCTAAGTCAATGACAACACAATTTAGATTTTTCAAGATACACAATTTGGTTCTTCATGTTTGAGCCTGAGGGAGATAACTATTAGGAGTTAGGGGCCTCTCCAATTAGTCAAATTAATGAGCCAAAGGCCACATATGACAGGATCATCTACAATTTCTACAAATTTTATAAGGTATATATATATTTTTCCCCAGAAACGGTATGTAAAATGGCCCAAACAATGACCCATCCCTCACAGTTATCTCCAAGAAGTAACTCAGGCCTTCTTGAAGGAAATCAATCTCATTTCAAGCTTTAGGGTCAGTGACCCAGGGACCCTGCTGCTTCTGTCTCAGGCTATGCTATGTCTATCCCTTCAGGAGCAGTATGTCTGTTGGATAATTTGTCATTTCTGTTTTTAAGTCAAGACAGATCATGCTAGAAGTTCATTGTTCCAGCCATAATTCTCTCAAGGTTTAAGAACTAAAACAAGTAACCAGGCTGGGGAGGTGGTTAAATAAGTGAGTTGTTTGTTGTGCCCACTGTAAGCATTAAGTTCAGTCACCCACGTAAACAAGCCCAGAATAGTGGCACACCTCTCTAATGCCAGGGTTAAACAGACAGAGACAGAAGGATATTTGGTGGCCAGATATTTTTGCTGAATCAGTGAACTCCCAGTTCAGTGAGAGAGATCCTCAAAATTAATGTGGAGATTGATTGAGAAAGACACCTGATGTTGACATTTTCCCTTCACATGTATCTGTACGCATTTGTTTACACACACATGGTCATATACTCATATACCGCACATACAAACACACATACACATAGGGAGCATGGCTCTTTTAAGTGCATAACTTTATGTGATGAAGTCATCTCTCAGTAGCTATCATCATGCTGCCCAAATACCTGTGAAATGTATCTTGTATCTTTGACTAAGCACTAGGCCTGAGCCACATGTCTGGACTTCAGACTTGAATCTGTCCTTGTCTCTACTCTAGTAAGAATCTTTAGTAATAAATTGTAAGGAGCTAAAATCTCATTTACTAAATTAAAAAAAAATGCAGAAAAAGAACTCATCAGAAATTTTCGGTTGTGTTCCAAGTGGTTTCATCAAGCTAAGGCATTGTCTGACATCTTCTAGACAGTTTAATAGGACTGTAAGTTTGAAGATCTAACTCTATAGTTTTTGTTTGGTTTTTTAAAATTCAATTATAGAAACATGTGCTTCAGAGGTCTGGCTTGGCAGTGTTTCATGTCAAAAGAATATTTTATTTGAGATTTGTTATGTATCCTCATGGACTATTGTGGATCAAAGTGAGTGTCATTGAGATCCACAGTGGTTCACATCACCTAGAATACTAGGGTCAGTTCATAGTTTCATTCTTTAAGAAAAAAAGAGAAACTTATGATCGTGTTCAGAAGAAGGACAAATCTGTTGCATATCTAGGGAATACTTGGCCAAGAATAGATGAAGTTGGGGTTATACATGGAATCTGCTTTTAAGTACTAAAGGACTTATATGGATGAAGTTTAATAGTTTGCAAAGAACAAAGCTAGGCCTCTGGGTTAGTGGATAGAATTTTGAACATAATATAAAAGGAAAATATTATGAAGGGTTCTTAGTAAATATAACTGTATGTTAGCTGGTAAAGCCATGAAAGTTATTTTTACTGAAAGAGCTAACATCAGAACTGGAGGACCATTTTTGTGATGGTCCTATTCAAGAAATATCTTCAACCATGTTAAATGCTGGGCAGATCTCACCATAGAATGCAAAGATCCTTTCTCATTCAAATTCATTGCTCTACTGAGAACCTCAAAGTTTACCTATACATTTTCAGTTATTTCCTTGCTTATATTGGAGTTTGAAAATAAGCATGTTGGATTTCAATATCATTATGCATTATTCATGTATGTACATCCAAGTGAGTAAATATACTAAAAAGATGTGTGATGCTTGCTGCCATCTGTTGAAACAGAACAAACTTTCTATTACTTTGTTTGCTATGAGACAGTATTTTGCTAATAGTCCAAGCTGGCCTTGGCCTCACAGTCCTTTAGCTCAGCCTCCTGAGTGTGTGTATGTACATACGCGGAAGGAGAAGAGGGAATCTACTGGTCTATTGTCCTCTTCTTTTGCTCTCTGCCTATTCTTTTGATGCAAGCTTGCTCCCTGAACCTGGGGCTCTATTTTCTTGGCTAAGTTGGAACCCAGCAAGCCCTAACAATATTCCTAAATTCACCCATACTGGAGCTGAGGCCTATGTGGGACACACAGCTTGTTATAATGGTGCTGAGATCAGAACCCCATTCTCCGTGAAGGTTAAGCAACCATTTTTAATGGGGGAGCCATCTTTCTAACCCCTTCGTGACTCCTCATTGTGCCTGCCAATCTCCACAATAAAATTTTGGATTAAGGACTTCATTTTTTTTTTTTTTTAGTCCTCAGCAAAAAACTTAGTGAATGGGTTACAGACAAGATCATTAAATACAACTATCTGAAAAAAAAAAAATGGTGTCCAGGACCCTGGTGGAATAAGAAGCAATTTAAGTACCTGAAGTATTGGATGACATGAAAATTATATCAACTACCAAAGAAGCCTTGCTTGTTTATCATTAACATAGTCTTGAAAGCCCAGCACTCTTGTTATCATGGGGGGCTGAGACTAAGTGTGCATGTCCTGGGTTCCTGATGCGATCATTCACGGGGTGGAAAAATCATTATTCCTAGGTCTCTAACTTCCCACTACAAAGTCAGATTGGTCTCATATTTTAGAAATGTTCAACAGGTTAGCATTGGCTTCTTCCTCAGACCCAACTGCAGAGTTTTTCTTTTTTTTTTTATTGGCGTAATGTGTTAATAGTCACATGTACAACTGTTGTCTCTCAGCCTCTTCCTTTATTGAGTTAGACACCATTTTGTAGGCTGAGTTCAAATTGTAAACAAATTATTTTTGCATATGGGTCAATGGAAATTGAATAAAGTTTATTAAAACTGTATATGGGACCGAGGAGACTGAGGAGTGCTGTTTTCTCTCAGGGATCTAAACAAGCCTCATTAGGCCAGCCTATGTTAACTTACACACAGGGAAGAAAGTATTCATGGCCCGTTACAGATTAAGGTTGGGCTCAGCAGATGGTGGTTGTCTTCAGCATGCAAAGTTTCCCGTTTACTGACTCATTTGCTTGGACACACGTGAATGGTACCTGGTGAGCACTAGCTTGCTTTTAGGTCTTGGGTGGCTCCCTGCACACAGTTGGAGCTCAGTAGGACTGTGGAAGGGCCACTGTGACCTCGTGGCTCAGTGGAAAGGTGATAACGCTAAGAGCCACCACGGCTCACAAATAGGGGACAAAGCTGTGTAACAGCCCCAGAGTCTCTGCTCCAGGCTCTTCTTCCCCTACCAAATGGCCCTCTTGATTCATGGCCTGTGAAATGTCTTAAATGTTCCACAGACCTCTTCTGCCTGTTCTCATGGCAATCTCAGTTTATGTTGCAATAAATGTTATCTTAATCTCAACTGATTGACGAGTTCTTAAAATAACAGCATTACCCAAGCTCCCCCTCACATTGTAAATCACAAATATTCCACTCGTTGGGAGGCATTTGGGTGGTCAGTAACAGTTTGGGGGATGACTCTGGCAATCCCAACACTCTGGGAGGTATCTGAAAAGCCCTGGACGGGGAGTCCAGTAGTTATCAGCTAATCCAGAGCTGGAGGCTGGCACAGGGAATGCGTGGTAGAGCCTAGCTACAATGACATTTCTCCTGACCTGCAGAACTGATAGAAAAGAAAGAAAGAATTTAATTTCAGCCTGCTTTCCTATTTTTATTTGAACACCAGCCATTGGGAGAAGCAGCCCCTCTGGGTTAGTGGAACATGCTTAGACGTGCTGATTCCTCACCGAGTACATTACCTACCCTTCAGCTCTGCTGGGTCTGCTCAATGCAGAACCCTAAAGGGGGCAACTGGATAGGAAGGACTGAGATGGGGTAACTTTGGGAAGTTAAAAGAAATTGAAATCATTATCACCATTGCCCCTCTTTACCTTGGTGCTACTTGAGGCAAAAAACGAGCCCCCCGCCCCATATACTCACCCCTGTTTGTTTTGAAGTCTTTCATCCGGAGAGCAAGGGATTAGCCCGCAGCTACAATAGTGCTTCCAGAGCCCTTGGCTTGCTGCAAATGTTTACTTACCCAGGTACAAATAGGTAAGCGTACAAAGTTAGAGCTTGCAGCTGCAAGGTCATTTACCTTCTTAAAATTCAGCTGCATGTGCCGGCTGAAGTAGAGGGCTTGCTGGTATGAGCCATTAACTGCCTGTTGTACGCAACCTCGCCTTGTCTTACACACAGCTGCGCACGAGGGCCTGGTGCCGTGCAGCGGGCCCACCAAGCATGCCTTGCGAGCAACAAAAGCAGTTTAACTTGTGATCGCTGATCATATGATCTACTTACAGGGTGCAGGCTCAGTCAATTGGAACTGGTAAATTATTTTAAAAAATGTGCCTTGGTGCTGTGCCTACTGAGTAAAACATCATGCTAACACCTTCCACCTCAGCCCAGCCAGTACTGTGGCTAGGAAGTGGCAGGGTGAAGAAGCAGGTACCAGCTGTACTGTGGGGGAATGGGAAACCCTCCTCTCCTGAGCCAGACGCAGCACTTCCGCTGCAGAACAAGGCAAGAAGAGAGACATCATCTGAAATGGCTGTCCCCCCTTTGCCCCGTCCTTTACTTCCTCCTTAAGTGGATGGGTCTAAGGACCCTAAACGTGCCTGGCCTGTGTTGGTGCTTAACTTACCAAGATGGGAGTAAAACAATGTTCTGGCCTAGTCTGTTTGGATGCTTACCTTCCTAGTCCTGGATGGAGGGGGGAGGACCTTGGACTTCCCACAGGGCAGGGAACCCCAACTGCTCTTTGGACTGGACAGTGAGGGAAAGGGGGGTGGGGGAAGGGGGAGGGAAATGGGAGGAGGGGAGGAGGTGGAAATTTTTAATTAAATAATAAAAATAAATAAATAAAAAGTGTAGATTCCAAAAGTAAAAAAAAAAAAAAATATTCTGACTGAGAGGCACTCCTGGCTCCAGGTCTGCTAAGAATTCAGCTCTCTATTCTCTATGATACAAGTGACCAACAATCCCAGGGTGATCCAACAAGAGATGATGCTCAAACTGAACCCTGAAGGAACAAAAGAATTTTGTGAAGGAAACTCTTAATCTGGGGAACAGCTTGGGCTGTTTCACCATCTTATGCTCTCCGGTTTGTTCTTCTCTGAGTTATAAACTCAGTTTCTCGCAGAGACTAAGGTTTCCTGTGACTCAGTGATGAACAGCCCAAGGAGGCTTTTCTTCTGCCCTCTAGCGGGTATTGCTGCCCAGTCCCTCTTGGGTCATTCCCCGCTATACCACAAGCCCTTCTAAGGAGCGAACATTTGCCTATGGGACTCTTGATTTTCCTCATAGCTCATAATAAAAATGTAGGCATATTGTTTGTTGTCAGCTCTTTTATTTTCTAATCAATCAGTTAAAAGCTAAAGTATGTATTCTCGCAGTTGTTCTTCCTAGGTTGTATATGTGTGTGTATATCCACATATAAAATATATACATATATGTATAACAATATATGCATATATATACATATACATAAATCATCTATGTATGTATTATGAAGTGAAAGTAGCAGCAAAACTGGGGGGACAAAGTGGAGAGGAAGGAAAAGAGGAGGCATGAGGAGAGAATGTGTTCAATGCATTATAAACACATATGAAAACTTAAAAATTAATTAGTTTTTAGGAGTAAATGAACTAATGTGCAGCTGAATTATCATAGGCTAGGTCCTTAGAATGGGTCCAGAGAAGATATTCTTCTGTATACATAGTAGGGGCTTCTGATGATGGAGAGAGAGAGAAAAGATGACAGAGTGAGCAAGAGACAGACGGGGGGGAGGGCTGTGTTCATGTCAGCACAATGTGTTAAATATAGTGTGTATGTCCATATGTTGTGGGATACTGTGGTCTCCCAGGCTTCCCAAGTTTGTATGGCTGTTATAAACTTTAAAACCTGCTTGCACTTCAAGAATCCCCAGAGAACAGATTTATTAATGTATTCCTTCCTTTGGAAATGAGGCAATGCCATTTTAGTTGACCCAAGTACTTTTCCATGTAACCAAGGCCCCCAAATACCTTCTGTTTGTATTCGAAGGGTCTCACCCTGACTCAGAGGCCCCACACAGCAGACCAGTCCTGGGAAGTAGACCCTGGGGAGGTTTATTAAGTTCCCTTTGTTTTTCTTACTAGGTCTGTTTGAATGGCAGGTGACAATTACCCTACCTTTGATTGGCCCATCCCTTCCCAGGGTGGGGATCAGCCCTGCAAAGGCCTTAGGGTACTATGGAGTAACTTCCTGACTGCAATTAGGGCCAGATATCTGCTCTGAGAGAGTTGGAGGCCTTCCTGTGGTTACTTGCCCTGCTGCCCCCTCTCTAGAACTACAGGAAATGCTTCTCTGACTAGTTGAGGAAAGGAGTTTGGTTTTTACAAAGCCACAGAAATAAGAGCCTGGGATTCAAACTTTGCAGGATTGAGAGTTGAGTGCAATCGGTCATTTTACTCAGCGTGGCATCCGTATGAGGGTCTCAGACTCTCTGTCTCTCCCTATGCTGCGCCCAGTCTCCAAACAAAGATGGTTTGAAAATCAGCAGTAGTTGGTGGCCAGAGCCTTTGTTCCAGCCCCTTCCTGTGTAGCGACAGGTAGATGTGTAATGGCAGAGCTGAGGACAGATGACACAAACGGGTGTTTCCCTAGAACTGAAGCAATGAGTAGCTGTCCACCTGTGAACGGATTTTCGGTGTTGAAATAATTATAAATGTTTAAGAGTAAAGAGGGGTCATCAGCTATGTAATCATCATATATGGTCTCTCTATCTCTAGAGGCAGAGACAAAAGCATCTACTTTTGGAGGCACTCAAGATGGATGTCACAAAATTTAAACACAGACCATTATTGTGAAGAGCAGGGAGAGACTGTGTCAATGTGAAGACATTTTACAACGTCCAGATATTATTATCTTTTATTTGTAGGGAAGGATAAGCCTTGTTAATTCTTGGGGAAAACAGTTAGCATTTTTATGTTATTTAGGCTATTAATATCTTCCCAACTTCTTATAAGAAGAGAAGGCCCCTGGTTTTGTCTGCTTCTCTCAGAGCTGACACCATCTCTTTGATCATTCAGCCCCTGGTTTATTTTGTTTGTATGGCTCAGATGGTTGATGTTGATTCCTTCCTCCGTGTCCTGTAGTTATTGGTTGTCTTGTTCCTTCCCACTAGAGTGTAAGTCTCAGGTTTCCTCTTCGTCCTGTTGCAAGAGTATGGTACCCAATTCAGGGGGACTTAGTAACAGAATCGCAATGACGTTCTGTCCTGAAATCCAGGCCTGCGGTTTCCTCGAGAAAGGTAGAATGTCCTGTCTGCTGACCTGAAATCCAGGCCTGAGGTTTCCTCGAGGAAGGTAGAATGTCCTGTCTGCTGAGTGGACTTGCTTAGGGAATTTGACAAGAAGACTCATTTGTGCTGTGCTCAGGGAACATTAAGCTTCTTCTCCTTGGCTTCTTGGACATAGTGCAACCTCAAAGATGCTTCAGGACCAAATTAAATCCTTCATCTTCTGATTAAGCTATACAGCAAAAAGGCTGCCCTACCCTCAGGGTCATGCTGAAATTTTAAAATGTACAGTGCCAAATATAGATATGAAATATTCTGGAAGACTCCAGAAGACACAGTGCAAATTTTATTAAGTCAGCATTATCTTTGTCAATGGAATGTGTTTAGTTTTCCAATCAGAATCCAGAGCCCTTATAAACAAGAGGGAATAATTCTGTGAAAGAGCTTAGAGAACTGTACATACATGTGAGATGAATCACTTCAGACCCAAAGCTGCCACTAGGAATAATTGGGAGTCACAGAACAGATCTCAGTAACATGACAGCAGCTCCTAAAACATCCCACAGGATAGAGAAACACAAGCTGGCATGACCTATATGTTTAATAATACAGATCATTGCCCTTGAATGCAAGTTACAGGGTACAGCCAAGAGCTGGCTGGCTTCATCGTGTTTTCAGGAAAAACTCACTCACTGAAGTTTATTTATGAATTTGCTACACGGTGGTCTCTCACTCCGATTAGGAACCACAGAGCTTTCTAGGTAACGACTCAGCATGCAAAAGATTTAAAAAAAAGAAAAAAGAAAGAAAGATAACGGAAAGCAAACACCCAACCACAGAAGAGCCCAATTTCTTATATTCTGTCATGCTTGGCAAAAAGTGTGAGGTGAGGCCCAGCTTAGACAAATGACTCTGTTAACAGTAGAAATAACCTTTTGTTTAATTAGAAAATAGGAGCTATATGGGACAATAAAAATGGTTACTGCTGCCTTCCGTCACTGCTTACTAAATAGGATCGCACTGGAGATAATGGTAGGCGTTATTTATTTGTGCAATAGCCCACGCTTGGTAATTGTTCATGTTGGGATATCACGCAGAATTTGTATCCTTTTATCCAAAGGAAGAAAAGAGCATGCTCTTTACTAAAAATGACCAGCCCCCACTAGAGCCAGCATATCTAGTGTCTGTATACTTTCAGGCCCTCTCTGGCCAGGCTGGAAGCTCTATGGAGTTGTCAGCTGTATGGTGAGAGGTGGTGGGTAAGTTTGAACTGGCTGGTTTTGTCCAAGAGCACCTCAGGATCTCATTGAACATCTTTTTCAGCTATACTATTTCATGTCCAGTACAGATTTCCCAGCGCAAGCAAATCCTGTTACCAGGCTGAAGGGGGGATAGCCGTTTCCCATGCAAGGATGTGGAGGGGGAGGTTGAAGTTGTCACTGGATATTAGAGTAGGTTCCATTTGGTTTCTGAAGTGCATGCTCTAGTTGCAGGGCTGTATGCAGTTGGGGTCAACAGCTAGATTTAATGCATTGCATGTACTCCACATGGCAGCTCACACTTGGTTACCTTTGTGGGTATGTGTTTGTGTGTGCAAGTATATGTGCATGCATGTGCAAGGGTGTGTGTGCATGTGTGCATGCCCAGGCATGCAAGAGTGCATGTGGAGGCCAAAGGTCAATATTAGCTGTCTTCTACAGTGCTCTACCTTATCTTTTGAGACAGGGTCTCTCACTGAACCGGAAGCTCACTTATTCAGCTAGCCTGGCTGAACAGAGAACTCCGGGGACCATCCTAGTTCCACCTCCAACCCAGTTCTGGAGGTTTACTTGCTATGCTAGCTCTTAGCTAAGGGCTGCACTATGGATCCAAACCCAGTTCCTCCTGCTTGCACAGTAAGGAGTTGACCCACCGAGTTATTTCCCTAGTCCAACCTCATACTTGCTTTCTTTGGGGGGCTCAGGAGAGTTCCATTTTCACATTTTTATTGTATTTGCAAGGGTAGATGCTCCATTTCATGCTTTCTAAAAAAATGTGTGTAGCTTATCATGTTGGATGATTTATTTTTTATAATGATCGTCTAAGAATCTATCCCTCCTGACCCCGGTGAGTGGGATATTTCCCCAGATCCCGGACTACCTAACATCAGGCTTGAGTCACCTGGAGAAATCCGCAAAACTTTATGTACAGGTATTTTACTCTATCTTCTTCCTCTTAAAGTCCTAAAGAGCCTTTTCTAGAAGGTTTTTCCATTGGCTATCTTTATAAAAATATAGGTAGTATGTCAAAAGGAAAACCACCACAAACTCCTTTTCTTCACATAATTCATTTTAAGCTTCAAAATCCCTGAAAATCCTCAGTCTCCTTTTGCAGGCTGGTTCCCACTCTATAACTTTCCTGATCACCCCCCTCAAAGGGAGAAAAAAGCATTTCTTCCAGGGACTGGTAAGTCGTTGGCCGATGCTTAGCAACTGCATTCCTGTGCTGTAAGTAGCTGTGAGCCCCTTTGATGTGTCTGTCAGGGCAGATTTATTTTGTTTTAGCACATTGTCTACTTGTCCAGATGTATCGCGAGATAAAAAGAAGTCATGTTTACAGTCCCCCCCCTCTCTCTCTCCTCTCTCTCTCTCTCTCTCTCTCTCTCTCTCTCTCTCTCTCTCTCTCTCTCTCAGAAGTAATTAAATTGTAGTTGTGATGAGTTTTGGAGAGTTCCAGTGTTCCAGTTGAAGGAAACAAGAGTTGGCTGGAGTCAGGGAAAAAGGAAAACTTCTCTGGCATCATGGACACCTGACTTGGTCAAAAGCTAAAGCTTGGGCACCAGCTGGCTTGATTCTGGGGAGCCAGGGGCTGCTTTGTTGTGAGTCTTTTGTCCCCTTGCTGTGCAGGTTCAATCTAGAAGAGGAGACTTGTCCATCCAGCACTCCCCTGTTGCTGGCACTGTGTGTTTGTGGAATCTTCCTTGTTGGACACAGGCTTGTACAGTAGGCCTGACCCCTATTCCTTCCCTCCATCCTCTCTCTCCCCCTTTTTCTTTTTCCTGCCTTCGGCCATGCTTCCTTCCTTCCCTTTTCCCTCATTCCTCCTTTCCCCCTCTCTCTGTCTCTCCTAATTTCCCTCTTCCATCCCTCATTTCTTCCATGTCAAGACATCCCTTCTATCACTTTTGTAAGTGGCTCATCTCTGTTAGGTTGTTGTCACTAGAAGCTCATACCTTCACTATATTAGACTCCAGTGTTTCTGCAGAAATACATCTTCCCTTCCCCTTGGGGTGGGGTTACACCTTTTCCTTCCTTGTCTGATCTGGGTTTCTTAATGTTCACATTTAGAGACACCATTCTGAGTTCTGGTAATGACCTGCTCTTACAGGGACAGGACACTTAGGGTTGCTGAAGACTGGCCTGGCGGCAGCTGTCACACAAACTCTAATCGGCGGCACCGCCAGCTCTAGATTTACATCCCAAATAGGTTACACTACAGCTCCCCCTTCTGCTGACTGAGATGCGCGACACTGAGGGCTGCGTTGCAACCAGGTTTCATCCATGACAGTCCTGAGACCCCTTCTCCTGTCTTTGGAGGATCAGGACAATGACTAAGGAATGATTCCCCGCACTCCTTCCGTCTTCATTTGAATTAAACTTTTTATGTTGCATTCATCAAATATCACAGGTTGTAGGAGCGAGAGAGGAATGTACAAAAGGCAGGCCCAATTAAGCGGATCTTATGCTGCCTCAGTTCCCATGGGGGTCTCAGTTTCCTCCCGCAGGAGCCCCAAGTCCAGCCTGATGCCTCTGAATGCATCTTGGAAGCCACAAGCTCTGGTTTTGTTTCTATCACTTGTGGATCAGCCTGAACCCCAGGAAGGAAGTTTCCTTTTGTTCTAAACAACCCCTGGATGACTGCTTTGGGCAGAGCGTGTGCTGTAACTTAAGCCCTTGCATGCAGCAAGAATCAGCAGGGCTCTGCTTGAGCAAAGCCTGCACCCGAGGAACTGCGGGTGTGGCACCTGTGTGCGCTGCTCTGTGAGCGTCTTAGGGGCCTAAAGGGGGTGTTTCCTTCAGAAAACAGTGTGGATGACAGTAACTGGGAGGCCTGACACCTATGTTTTGCTACTCTCACCCCTTGGAGACTGAATAATGGTGTTTGTTTAGCAGTAAATAAATTTATTTTACCATTTGACAAGAACTTTTCCAGTAATTACTATGAGTCCATTTTTGAGAATTGGGGGACTCGAGGTATGAAGAGTTTGCTGCTTAGTGAAGGACCATCACTAAGTCAGAGCAAGCTGGAGAGAAATAGTCCGAAAGATTGTACTGTAAACATCTCTTGAGTCAGTAGACTGAGCACCTGAGGTACACGAAGGCCACCAGACAGGATCTGGCTTGCCAAGGAAGAAGAACAAGGCAAGAGTCAGGCCTGAGAAGGAGAGGCTGTGGCCTGAGGCCTTGTTCAAAGCTTGAAACTCAAGCCAAACATTACATTCTGCTTGAAGCAGAAAAGCAACGTTGTCAGATTTCTGTTTTAAAGAAACATTCTAAAGATTATCGCTTCAGCTAGGACGTTTAAAGGGTAGGCCAAGAATTCACTCCTCTTGGTTATTTGTCTGTTTATTTGGTTTGGGGGCAGAATTTCTTGTGTCCTAGGCTGGTCTCAAACTTGTTATGTAGCCATGATGATTTTGAATTTCTGATCCTTCTGTAACCACCCATCAAGTGCTGGAAAGATGGGCATGGATCACCATATCAGGTTCGTCTGATGCTGGAGGTCGAGCCCCAGGCCTCATGCATACCAGGCAAGTTCTCTGCCAGCTGAGCTATACCCCTAGCCCCAGACCAAGTTCTCTCGGGACAAAGTCACTCCATTAGCTGAACTACAGGCAGTCTTGGTGGAGGAAGGCAAGTGTGGAAGAGAGGATTGTGTAGAAAATACAGAGGAATTAGTTTCCTATGGACCAAACCGGGACCCATAGTCCCAACATAATTGTTTCAGTATCCTTTCTCTGTTGGTTCGCTACCACCACACAGGTTGTGTATTTCCTGCCACTGTGCCATTAGCCTCTCTGGACAGCAGGACGTGCAGCTGCAGGCTACACCCACCAGCTCGCTGACTTGGGTTTCTGTGGCCTTTGTTTGCCTTCCCAAACTCAGGCGTCCTGAGTGTGGATGAAGGGGAAAGTGCCTGTGGGCCTCTCTGTCTTGCCGCCGGGGCAAAATGCCATCGAGACAGTAGGATCAGGTCAGGAAAAGTATTTAAGACTAGTTTTTATGAATTGAAAAATGAGTGGAAAAAAACCATTTCCAAACCTCACCGCTCCTCTTCTCGTTTTCCTTCCTTCCTTCCGTATCCTTTTCTTTCATCCGTGTTTGGCATCAATCAGGTCTCCGTTCAGCACCACACGTGTCCTAGATTGGAACTGCACACAGGCGGAGCCTCTCAGTCTCCTGCTGTCCCACCAGAGCAGGGTGTGTTACAGATTTGAGGACTTGAGAGGTACACGGTGGTGTTTCTTTAGGAAATATGCCTTTAAAACCCTGTTACATTTTTCTTTGGCCACAGGAAGAATGGTTGCTGCTCAGCCGACTTAATCGTGCTGAGACTTGGTCCTTTCCCAAGCTGGATTCAGCTTCTTAGATCTGGTCTATCTCAAGGAAGCAGCTTCCCACATGTATGTTTAGATAAGTGGAATTTCGGGAGTCGACAGCTACTGATGAAATGGAAGACATCAAGACCGCCACTCTCCACAATGCTTTTCCTGTGTGTTTATGACCGATTATCAGATCATTTAGAGTAAAACACTAAAAAGAGCTGTTTTCAGCCAACTCTTCATCTACAGAACCGTTTACTACCATTTTCTTGATTCTGTTCCACTGGAAGAACAGGATCGTGTGCTAAAAAGCCATTGGCGTAAAAAGTTAATGTTTGATGTTATAGAGCCTTTATCTAAAAGAGTAGAGTCCTTATCTAGAGAAGTTCACAAATTAGGGATTAATTTTACCCTTATAAAGTGTGGCTGTGCTTGAAGTCAGTACCCTGTGTCTCTGTCCACCCCCTGCAATAAACACTTGTTCATACATCCTCGTATTGTGTGGTCCTTTGAAAGTTCCAGACCTGAATGTTCACGCTGCATGCTTCTGCTTCAGAGTTTAGCTGCCTCATGTGGATGGACAGGCCATGTGGGTAGCTTCAGCATAGGAGGGGTTTAGTAGCCTAATCAAATGTTTGAATATGCTCCACCCTGGGCTGCCACAGTAGACGATGCTGAGTTCCTAAACAGAAAAGCTTGTCTGTTTCCTTTGAGTCTTTAATGGGACATATATGTCATATTTCTTAAGGGGCCTAGCATCTGCTGGCACCCCAGTTTCAGCCCCTTCTCTCATACATGCCAAGAGCATTAGGGAATCTCTAAATTCTCCAGGTCTGCTAGGACTTCAGTTCATGGCCCTGGGTTTGGGTTCTATCAATGGAAGTATCCTGGAATTGAGAAAGGCCGGATAGGTAGAAGCGGGTGTGTCTGGTTGGTGGAATGACAAAGACATGCCTTTGAGAAGGAAATACTGTAGAAATCATTTCCCTAGACATTAGAAGATTATGTAAGGAGAATATTCTCTCTCTCTCTCTCTCTCTCTCTCTCTCTCTCTCTCTCTCTCTCTCTCTGTGTGTGTGTGTGTGTGTGTGTGTGTGTAGGAGTAGATTCAGTTCTTATCCTATTTGGTCTCTCTTGTGTTGTTCCATGAGCTAAGCAGCTACTCTACCTCCCTTCCCTCTTACTGTTCCCTTTAAATGACTATTTCAATTTTAAATCTTCTGTGAGCTCCCCAAGCTTATTAAAGAAGAATTATATGCTAAAGCTGTTTGTGACTGAGAGCCTGGGAAGTATAAAATTGTGCAAGAGCCATGGGGAAGTATTTTCTGGATATGGAAGACTGAAGACTGGCCTATTGCACAATGGATTCCCTGTGGTCCAAACATGACAATAAGATGCTTTCATTGTCTAGGATGCAGGGAGGGATATAAGCCTTATGTAAAAGACTGTCTGCTATCAAAGGGGAATTCATTCTTCTGGCCTGTGGTGTTCATTACTCTAGATTCTTAATAGTTAGATGTGCCTCTAGGGAACCTCTGTCTCATCCTTCCCTAATCACCTGTATCCTGGGGCAGGGCAGTAACAACTCCCAGCTAGGTGCAGCCCTGTGATTGGCTCTCACTGGAGCAGAACTTTGTCTCTAATTGATGGGCATGCAACTCAGACAGACCATGTATTCCCAAATTTTGTTGGAAACTTATTTTCTCAATGCACGTTGAATTGGATTTCACTCCACATGGCCCAAGCAGTAATCTTTTTCCCCTGTATTGTTGGCCAAGGAGCCTCTCTAACTCACTCTGGATATATGGTAAATGGTTCCCATGGCATCGTAGTCATCAACAGTCCTTAAGTGTGTGTAACTTCTATTTCTACAATCAGACAAAGTTATACTCAGCCCCCCACTTACAAACAAAGCCCTGTGCATTCACTCCCTTCCTTTAAAGACACACTTCTGGATATAAATGTCGGTTTGCAGAAATTCTTCCTTCATTCATGTTAATTATTTCAGTCCTCTGGTCCTGACAGATAGGAAGGAATGGGCAGCTGTCTGGCCTGTAGAGGCCCTGCCTGTCTCTGCCTAAGACTTCTTCCTTATATGGAAAGGACTCACTCCTAAGTCACTGGAGATGGCACCTTTGCTTCAGCCCAGGGACAATGGTCACTTTCGTCTTTCTCCACCTTCTCTGAGGTGTATCAGAAACAGCCAAACAAGCATGTCTTCTCATGTTCCCCTTTTTCCACACCATCTCCCCATAGATGTGTCTGAGCCCACAAGCTACTGCTTCAATTGAGACATAGGAAGGAAACCCTATAATTTCTAAGCCACTGGGCCTGGTGAAGCACATGGGGACTGAAGAACACAAGTGTGTGCGGGGCTTCAATACTGTCCCCAACCAGCAGTCAAACAAATCAATCCCACCTTCAGAGTGCCCTCCATTGCCTTGTGATTATGTTTGTGTAGTCTCGGGGTCTTTGATCAAAGAATGGCCTTTCGGGCCAGGCCTAATCCTCCCTGCCTTAAGGTGTTTAAATGTGTTTTTTTTTTTTAAAGTTGATAACAGCTGGGATTTAAGTTTGCCTCTCCCCAGCTTTTGTTTTGAAAGAACTTCTATTATCCGTGGCTTCCCTTTTGGAGGCCAGGATGGATCATTGGGTAAACTGAAAAGCGAAAGAGAATCTGGGAGGAAATGGGCGTGGCTCTGAATTAATCTTCTGAGGAAGAATGTTTGATCAGTGGGGAGGATGGGACCTCTGAGGCTGCCAGCAGGCACCTTTGGGAGGCCCGGGTGATTGGCACCTTTGAAGCCTCCCTCCTCAGGAGCCAGAGTCCAGTGGGTCAGAGCTTCCTCTGTCTGTGGGTGGTGGGAGCAATAATGTCGCAGCTCAGAGGATTAATTGCAGACCAGCAGCAGGATTATGAGGGGGTCTCCTGGGCACTAAAGGAACACTTCGAGGCAAGCCTCTGATCTGTCGGCCTTGGAGGAAATTAGTAGGAGATGCCTTTCTTTTCTTTTTTCTTTTCTTTCTTTTTGGGCATTTAGGATATTAAAGTAAAATCTAAAGAGGATATTGAAATAGGGAGATAGTGCAAAGAACACTGGTCCCGAAAGACAGTGTCTCCCTATTGGTTGGGAATGTGCAAAGTTTAACCCGTTTACACAGACAACAGCTTGGTTATGGTCAAGCCAAGGGCCTTGTACATATCATGCAACAAGTTAGAGACTGGCTTCCCTGCCCTATCCCAGTCTGTGGGCAAGGCATGCTTTTTCTCCTCTGCCAGGTTTCACAATGTCCTGACAACGAGGCTCCGGGTATAATTTTAAAACAAGTCAGGGCAGCACTGATGCCCTATCTGCATTAGCTATCTATTGTATATTTTACTTCTTACCCTTCTGGTTCTAGTCAGGATGCTGCCAATAAATCCCGTGTTACCATTAAAGAGGCCATTCATCACGCGTCCTAATGCGATTAATCAAGATACACCACAGTCCCCTTAAAATGAGATCATTTTGATAAATCATGTATGACATGAAAAGACTTTATTCCTTTTAAGTGCAATTTAGACTGTAATTTTTTCCCTCATTCATGATTCATGGGAGAAACATGGATAAAATTCCCGTGCACAGTTACACCTTATCTACAGCCATAACTCAAAACTGCTTTTAGATGAAAATTCAGAGTCTTATTCACCAAAGCTGAATGCCAGCTCATTATTTTCTGGCGTTCAGTAGTCCAAAAATAATGTCTGCACATTAAACAGCATTCTCAAAAAAAAGAAAGAAAGAAAAGTTGGAACTGGCAAGACAGCGGTGCCATCAATTATACTCCGTCATCTTTAATAAGGGAAATATATCAGATGTCCTTTTGGAGAATCTGTAAGTGCTCAGTCTTCTCTGCCCCAATTTAGCATGATCTGGAAACAAAAATGGTGGTAGCAGAGAAGCCAAGATTTCAGCTGCCTTGCGGGACTTGTTCCCTGGTGCTCCAGGCTCAAGAGAGTTGTGTTTTGTTTTCCTCCTCTGGCACGGTTCTTGCCGTCTTTCCTGGGCCTTATGCCTTGTTTCAGGAGTGCCCGCCCCACTCCACAAGCTCTGAGTTCTGCCTCTGATCTGCTTGGTCTGAGATGCAGCCCCAACCCCACAGCTGTCACAATAATTTGAGGAGTGATATTCATAAACCTCCAATAGAAAAATAATTTGAAAATGTGCCTTCTGGTGAGATCCATCAAATTTAAGGTCACATTTTTGGTTAAAAGGCAGACACTGATGCTATTCATTAAACTGAAAAATGGCTTGTTTCCCACTAACACTGAAATAAACTCTGGGCGAATGTGTAGTCGCGCTGGCATGTGCTCACAGAGGAAGCCAAGGGAAAGGCTGCTCTGTTTGGTTTGGACATGTGAAGTCAACAGAGTTTTAGGCCTTCCTTAAAGCAGCGACTTGAGAAGATCGGTGGAAACAAATGTGAACAATTACAAGTTCATTTGCCTTATTTAGAGATCTGTGGGTTTCAGATCGTAAATCCACTTGTTTATTTTCAGTACTGAATGATACCTATGAGCAAGGACTCTGGCATGGTGTAGCATGAGTCTCCTGCTGTCTTGGGCATGTGTTTTGAGGAGTGCCACGAACCACAGTACTTGATTAACTCAGCGATACACACCTTGTACACATATCCTTTCTAGAGTCATAGAACACAGCAAACATGACAACTTATTTGGGCTGTTCTGTTTGTCCTGATAGTCTCTGTACCTTAACCATTCAGACACGGACATCAAGCAAAGATCCCTTGTACCTTAGTCAATATTTTTTAAAAATCATTTTGGCCTGGCTATTTTTGATTGCACAGGGATCTGAGTCATGCAGGGTGTCCATGGCATGGCCAGGGTACTTGGAGCACGCCACGTAACCTCTTGAGAGCCCTTTTCACTTCCCTCCTCCCCCCTTGGCCCTGTTTATTCCCCAGTCAGTTTGCTTCCGTCCACTTCCATATCATCTGTACATGTATGACTGCATCTGTAGAAGCTCTGTGATCCACACGTGAGGGATAACATACCGTATCTGTCTTTCTGAGGCTGGCCACTTCAGTTGCAGCCATTTGCCCACCAATGATCTAACTTCCTTCTGTTTGATGGCTGTCAAAGTCCCATTGTGTGTGTACTCCATGTTTTTTTTCCTCTGTTCCTTTGCTGTGGGGCAGCTGGGCTGTCTCCCTAACCTAGCTACCGTGAGTAGCGCCACAGCAAGCGTTGGTGTGTAAGGATCTGTAGTATAAGTTTGAAAGAGTTGCATTGATTTATGTATGTTGCTGGGTATGTGTGGCTGCTCATGCATGTGTCTGTACATGGTCTGTGGCGTGTGTGGAGATCAGAAGACAACTTCTGGCATGAGTGTCCCTGTGGATATTGAAGTCAGGTTGTCGGGTTTGGCAGCCAGCACCTTTACCCACTAAGCTGATTCCCCGGCACCCACGGTAATAAGGTTTTTGATATAGATCTCGCTGTATAGTTAGGACTGGCCTTGAACTTTTTACAAGTCCCTTTCATCAGTTTACCAACGGTGGGTTTGCAGGAATGAGCTACCACACCAAGTTCTTATTCCTTCACATTTAAATGGAATCCTTAAGATCCCCTCTCAATATTCAGGTTGGATTCAAAATCCAAGAGGAGGGCTGGAAAGATGGTTTAGGGGATGAGAGCACTGGCTGCTCCTAAAGAGACTCCTCCTTCTTTTCTGGAAGCTCTCTCTGAAGCTTACAACCACCCGCATTCCAGCTTTGAGATTCAAAGCTTTTCCTGGGACATACGTGGCATGCATTCACACACACATACACACACACAGATACACAGACACACACACAAACACAGACACACATACACACAGACACACATACACATAGACAAACACACACACACAGACACACATACACACATAAGTAGAAAAAAGTACATCTTTTTTTAAAAAAAAAACTTTTTTTTTAAAAAAAAAACAACTGAAAGGCCATTTAGGCTGTCCTTATCTTGTTTAGGTTTCTCTTTTGTCTTAATAGCTTTCTTTTATTGTGAGAAATCTGCATTTGCAGGTTTAAATGTATCTCATTTTAAAAACCTCCTAAGGCTCAAGAAAGTCCCAGAGGTTAAGAGCATTTATTCCCCTTGTAGAGGGTCTGAGTTCAGTTACCAGAATGCACATGGTTCCTCATTCCAACTCCAGGGGATTTGATGCCCTCTTCTGGCCTCTGTAGGTTCCCACTCAGACATGGTGCACACAGACGCATGAAGACACACACACATATACAAATAAATAAATACATGAATCGATATTTAAAAATAAGTTGGTCAAAAGTTTCCTAGTTGTAATAATTTTAATTAAACCTCTAAAGAATGACATCTGAAATATAAATGTGTTTAAATTTCAGAAAATTGACAATCAAATGTTTTCTCCGCCAACACAATGTTCATTTCATACTAATTTACTATCACAGTTGTATTTTCCAAGAGAGCTTTTAAGGTGGCACACAATTATTTCATCCAGGGTTCAGCAGGTTGCCTCGTTAAGCTTGCTGAGAATCGGACCCCTTGTGATCCCCAGAAATATTCTTGCATTGATCTGCCATTAAAATGCCCCTTCTAAATTATCTCAAGTTTATCAATAGATATAAAAAGCTGAGCAGAATATTTAGGGCAAGAGGACCGGGTCCCCAAATGTCAACTAGAGCCAGCTATGGCCAGCACTCAGGATTGTCCTGCCACCTGTTGGATTTGCTTATGCATAACAGGGCATTGATGTCACTCACAGAGGTCTGTTACCCTCTGCGACCTCTGCCCCAGTTCATCACCCCTGAGAGAAAAGAAGAGCCTTTGAGAGTTCCAGCTGCTCCATTTCCGCCATCATTCACTGCCTTGGCCACAAGGCCCTTCTGCAAGGCTGAAAATATATGGCCAAGCACATTGGGGGGCAGCACCCGCCCTTCCCTTCTTCTGGATTCTTTCGGTTTTCTGTCGTAAGGAAACCCAAGAAGATGTGTCCTCTGTGGATTGCATGTGACAGTGTCTGCTTCTATCTCAGGAATCTGAGGCGTGATGGATAAACTGTCAGCCTTGAAGGATGATGTTTTCTCCATATTTCCATTATGAACCAGGCTGTCATCTCCTAATAAATTTTGTGCATTGGTATCAATTTATTTTTACAAGCAGAGGCCTGATGTATTTGGGAAAAGCTCTGACAGCAGATCTGGCCCAGCTTGACAGCGTTGCCTTCACCTCATTTTGGAAAGCTACTTTGGTTCCAAGGACAGAACTTGACCCTCAGCCCTTGAGAAGAAGGAGAAAAAAATATAAAAGCCTCTGTGAGAGGAAGAGAGACCCATGAGGCAAGTTCCTTCTTCTAAGCCAAAATAAATCAAGCCTGGAGGACTACCATGACATAATATTATTTCTACGACAGCCCTGCAAAGCCAGATGGGAAACGCCGTTGTTGGTGACTAGCTAGAGATGGCTAAACTGTGGCAGTTACGCAGTACAAGTTTGGCTACCAGGTTAGGGGGTCTCACTGGCTTTACTTTCAGAAGGACCCCAGGTGTACATTACTGCTCATTAAATGAGAACTAACGCGCACTCACGGGGAGTAACTGCCGTGCCGGAGGAGAGAAGCTGTGTGGGTCCGTCTCTTAGAAAGCTTTGAGTCTAGTTGTGGGGGCACAGAGTTAGAGAACGAGAAGGAAAACAGGTTTCACAAGTGGCAGTGAAGATCAGTGCTCTTCTTAGACACTGACCCTTCCATTTTACTAGCCCGGGCAATGGCCACTGGGGGCAAAGTGTCTGGATTTGGGCCTCAGTGCTGGCATTTATGATAACTCAAGAACCTCAGTGAGGTCTTGGTTAAATGGTCTAATTTGGCTCATTTTCAGCTTCCCCATCTGTAAAACCGCAGTGGGAGTTGGAACTGTAGGGTACTGATGGAGACTGAATGAGTTAATGTTAGAGAATGCTGAGCACAGTTCCAGGCACAAAGTACCCACAAACACTTGCTCTGTCTTGGCCTCCTCCCCCTTCTTCCTCGTGCTCCTTCTTAGAACTAGTTTATCATTCTCTTTTACAGACAATAAAACTATGACTTAAAGAATTTAAGTAAAAAAACCTAAAATCACACAGTCAAATGGCGACATTGAGCGGAGAAAAATGTAGAAGACAGTAGACAAGTTTTGGAGCAGTCAAGGGTAGAATCCTTGAGGCTTAATCAGTTGTATTATTATTGTTATTTTCATTCCTGAGCCATAAAACAGCCTCTTGCCTCTATAACTCCAAACATTCTTTCTATGGATAAAAGTTGTGTGTGTATAATGAAATAGGAGTAAATGCTTTGCACCTAGGCCTTTGTGTAAAATAATATAAATATCTTATATATCTACATACATTTATAATATGTTAATTTAGCGCATATATATCTCACACCATTGGTAGAAGTTAGATATATAATATTCTCCTGTAATTTGGTACAGCTACTTGAGTCTCTCCACTACTCTGTATGGTTCAGGCCTAACTTTGGTATCTGCTGCCTGTATCTGGGGTTGTAATTGATAACAAGCGGGCCTCTGACAGGGGCACAGGCTGCTGTTTAGTCCTTTATCTTAATGAGCACATCACGACTTTACCCATTCATCACCGCCAGCTGCTGCTTTACCACATTGGGAATGGCTTTTGGATATCAGATAGCTATTTCTTCAGATTTTCTTGTATTATTCATAACTAATGGATATAGATACAGCACCCTTTTGTGCTTAATCTGTATCATTAATATTTTCTCAATTGCCTTCTTAAATTCAGGAGAGCAGCAGCCAGTGCATCAAACCCTAGTCTGCAGCGTTTGCGATTTCTTCCTTCAGATTATGCCGCCATACCACACCGAGACACAAAGTGACATCACTAGAGAACTTGGAAGAGAGAGACTGGCTTCGGATAGCTACAGCAGACCCAGATAAATTCAAACACAGAAATAGTAGTAAAATTTCGAGATAGAATTAAGAATGATGAATTTTCCATGTTACTTTTGCTGTTAAGATAATGCGTTAAACCATAGGTAAATGCAAATTTAAGTTTATTTAAACTTAATTTTCCACAGTGGCCCCAAAACATTTGTGGAAACTTACCATTGTCTTTTGTGAGTTGGTAAAGGCTGATTCAAGCAAACCTCTTCATATTATCCTCAAAGGCCAGACAGATCAGAAGTACTCATATACCTTCCCAACATTGTTAATCATTTTCTTTCTAGACAAGATGGCAGTTTTATTTATATATCTCTTTATAAAACCTGCTGCCTTTTGCAGGGATTGAGCTGTAGCTCACTACAAATATATTACTTGCTTTCCTATACATGCTAAGTAAATTCAGGAGAGATGTTTTTATAGGTACCTTTTACTGTACAGTGCTGCCATCGAGCCCTGGAAACCAAGATTCAGATTCACTGTACAGTGCTGACTTTGAGCCCTGGAAATCAAGATGAACAGCTTCCAAACTCGTCACATGCCAACTGGGTGCTATTTGATAAACAGTCTGTCCCCTCTTTCATCTCAGTCGTCTTATCTATAAAATGGTTACAACAGATGCACTGCATCCCAGGCTATGGAGAGATGACAGAATGTCTATAAAATGCCCCGCCCATAAGTACTGCTCCAGAGATAGGATATGCACACCACCTGATGGTTCCGTTCTGTCTGTGTTCCAGGGTGCTTGTGTTACACTGATGAGATCTGCAGCAAGAGTGAAGGGGCTGCAGTACTGACCACTGCTCCATCATGCTTCTTTGGATAGCTTATGACTGGTTCTAAATAGGATGCTCTCCTTTTATTGAAATTGCCCGTCCCATTAATGAATTCCTCTTTATTGATAATCCTTCCTCAACACTTTGAGAAGTTGCCTTCATGGGTGCTATGCGTTAATTTAGTACCTGGCTTCCAAAACTGTGAGCTCCAGCATTCTGCACGAGAGACTGTAGCAAAAAGCCCAGCGGACAGTGGTAGAGGTGGTAGCCTGTTAGCCAGTAGTTGGGGCTCATACTCTCCAAGGGTTCCCTTGAAGAGAGGGTGTTGGTACAGGGAACAGCTTAGTTTTGGGTCAGACCAAACTTGCTCTCTCTCCCTAGGTTTTACTTGAGAGCCATATAATTTTGGATGGGTTCCCTATTTTATTTGTCTCAGTTTTCAAATTTTTCATAGGAGGTTAATAACAGCACAGAATGTGCTCATCAGGAAGCCAAAGAGTTCGAAAACTTAGTGTATGCCGAATAAATACCAGTTCCTGTGTCACACTTGGTCCTCTCGCTTTCTGAGGTCTTCTCCTCTGACTCTTCAAGTCCTTCTGTGAAAACGCTTGGCTACAAGTGTGGGCGTGGTAGTTCCATCCCCTAGAGTACACATTTAAACAAACCTGAGCACCATGTTTGAAGCTCTGTCACTGGGGAGACTGGGCGAGCAGAGCCCTCAGTCTCCCAAGCAGTCAGATCAGCCTCCAAGGTGAGTTCTCAGCGGGTAAACAGTGGTCCTCTCTAGAAACCCCTGGATGGCATCTGAGGAACACAGGAGGTTCTTCGCTGCCATCTACACATAGTGTGTTTTTCCGTTTCCTTTGTATGTAGAGATTCTTTGTTGTTCATTGTAAGAAAATTTGCAGGGTTTTTTGTTACCTAATATTTAGAATTTTTTTCACTTTTAAATTCATTCGAATAAGTAGCTGCCAAGCATGTTTTGGAAGCTCCTGCCCTGGAGAGAGAGAAGTTCTTTATGATTCTCATTCTATGAGTTGATTAAGAAGCAGCTTACAGAGAGTCCAGTTTTATCCCAGGCTTTTCCAGACCCAGGCCAGCGGGCCTTGGTGAGTTCCCAGTAGAACATCCCCATTGTCTCAGTGTGTGGGTGCACCCCTC
>NW_004949119.1:4105508-4129867 GCF_000317375.1 Microtus ochrogaster
TCAACTTGCTAGACCTGGATGGAGGTGGGGGTTCCTTGGACTTCCCACAGGACAAGGAACCCTGATTGCTTTTTGGGCTGAGGAGGGGGGGACTTAATTGGAGGAGGGGGAGGGAAATGGAAGGCGGTGGCGGGGAAGAGACAGAAATCTTTAATAAATAAATAAATTTAAAAAAAGAAGAAGCAGCTTACAGAAACCCAGAGCCACCATCATTTCTTTCCTTTTGGGATCTTTTCTTCACTCCCTCCTTCCCCATAAATATTTGTGAACTGCTGTTCCCAGCCAGATGCCCTCTGGGGTTACTGGCAGAACTAGGGCCCCTGTAGATCAGATAGAATCAAATGGAATGCTTCGGGCTGTTAGCTTCAAAGGGCTTCCATTCCCCAGAGAGGCCTTTGCCACAATCCCCTTCTCCCTCCTTTCTGCCCACTCCGGCCTGAAGGCTCTCCTCACCCTCTCAGCTAGGTGCCCAGTTTCTGCCAGACTCTTCCCTCCCTCTTGGTTTTGTAGTCATGGATTAAATCTCATCCCTACTTAATTGTTTCTCCATTCCTTCTCTTGACTTCTGTCTTTGGTATGACATAACTGTTCCTGATCTCAAAACAGTCAATGGTTCCAATCCCATCTCTTCATCACTGACATTGCTTCATGCTAGAAGGCACAATAGTACCCTTGTAAGCAGGGCTGGGAACTTCAGCCTTCAGGATGGTTATTCACTGCTGGATTTATTCCTTTGATCTTTCTCTTCCCGTTCTCACCTGTGTTTGATGAACTACAGTAATAATATATAACCATGTTTCTCAATCTTCCTAACCTGCAATCTTTTCTACAGTTCCTCATGTTGTGATAACCCCCAACCAGAAGATCATTTTGTTTCTACTTTATAACTGTAATTTTTTTTTACCATTATGAATCATAATGTAAATATCTGATATTCAGGATATCTGATATGTGATCCCCAAAGGGGCCATGACCCATAGGTTGAGAACTGTTAAACCACAGTCTTATGTTTGACTGTGAAGTGTTGGACTTAGTCAACCATCATGCCTTGACTTTCTCTTGTTTTCCTGGGAGTAAGTTGAGTGCAAGTACTAAGAGCATATAGTTCACTTTAGAAAGTCAGTATAGGTCCTTTTGAAAACTTGCCTGTAGGATGGATAAGAAACATGTCCAGACACAGTTACAGTTCCCCATGTGCAGAGGTCAAGCTGGAGGATTTATGAGAGTCCTGGTAGGAGTTGGTACCTCTTCATGACCCATATTAATCATGGTGAAATTTTTTGATATGCCAGGAATATAAACGGCGTTCCCCATCTTGTTTTTCTTGACGTCCTCAGCAAGGGCTGGCCTCTGGTAGATGATTACTAAATATTTGATAACTAAATGCTCAGTGCTTTTTCTTTTGAGAAGAAAACTAAATGTTTTTAGAGGAGTCAGCTTTCTGCCGTGGTTTCAGGGAATGAATTGTGATCAGAAGTGAAGATTACTTCTACTTGAAAGAGGCTGACAAATTTCCCAGCCCTGGGATCACTTTCTGTGGCTTATGATTTAGGGGTGAGTGAGCACGCCAAAGACCTGCACTTGAGCTGAGTGATGGGGGATGAGTTGTGGAGCTGCGGTCTTCTATGGTATTTTGTGAAAATAGTCAGAGATTTATGGCCATTAAACAACTTTGTAGCTGCCCCTCCTTGTTCTGAAGCTGCAGAATCTCCGGTACTCTGCATTCCATTCCCTGTGTGTACCATGATGCTCATGAGTGTCTGCCCTGTGCTGTCATTGTACATGCACATCGGGAAGGGTCTTGAATGTCACACTGTCATTTTCTATGGTTACTGATAGACAGTCTCACCCTGCAAGTCTCTCCTAGAGTGTGCCGGACTTTCACTGAGTCTTTTCCCATCAAATTCCCAAAGCTCTAGCCTCCTTCCTCATCAGGATACACTGGACATGACTGCTCTGTGGTATAGTTAAGGGGGAGATTTGTCCTTTCCATCAGTGACCAGGGAAAGGGTCCTTTTAGTGGAGGGGAACCTGCCTCACAAGGTCCTGAGAAATGCTGACTTTTGTTTAACTGCCCTGATTTGGGGAAATGGAGTTTCTTTTGGATCTGACACTTCTTGCATGATGGAAATTGCCTTCTGCAAATGTGTTAGCTCCTGCTAACCATTACTGATGTGATTTTTGAAAATGTTAGTGGCTCTCCATTTTGAATGGGTGAATAGTCAAGAGGCCTCCCTGTGCACTAGAGCTCTTTAGCGCGTCTTATGCAAGGCTGGGACAAACACCTCAAGTCTAGAAATCTGGAAAACATTTTTGTCATTATCTGATTTTTGTTTTGTCTTTTCTGTGGGTCATACTCAGTAGTTTTATGAGAAATACAAATACGATTTTTTTTTTTGGTCACAAACACACCCAGAGATGACATTAATCTACATTATAAAAGAACTAGAAAATTACTTGGGGTTGATATTGATAGAAGATGACATGGACTAGACGTGGAAGTCTTTGTATTGTTAGTTTTCATGTTTAGCTTTTAAAGATTTCAAAAGTGTGGAAAGGTTTAGACAATAAGAAAACACATAGCCATTATTTAAGATCTGTCATTCGTAATATTTTAATGTATCTATTTCAAACCTGTTCTCTGATCAATAGAAATAACCACGCATACTTTATTAGCTCCAGTCTAATTACCGTGCCCCTTGGCAGAGTCAAGGACTTTCATGAGTTTTGTTTGTATTGCTATATAATTTTTAGATTTTTGTAATACAGGAAATCAAATGGGCACATATGCACGTAAAACCATGCAATGTTTGTCATTTGGCCACTTGTGTTTTCACTCCACAGAAGCTTTTGTCTTATCGGAGGTAAGAGATTTAAATCAGGCTTATTGTTCTTGGACGCTAAGCATTAGTCTTTCATAAAAGTATATTACAAGACCCACCTCCATCATATTTGTAGAGGTGTATGTAAAGTTTTCTCTAGCTTATGAATTTTATAGTTTTATTCATGTGTGTGCACGTGTGTGTGTACACGTGTGAGCAAGTGGACAGATGTGCACATGTGGAGGTCATAGAACAACCCAGGTATTATCCGCATGGATGCTACCCACCACTCCAAGTCACTCAAGCCAGCAACTCATTCCCCTTGGCAGGGGCGAGAGAACAACCTTCTCGCCCCTCTATGTGCCTTAGCATGAGGAAATGAAGCCTGGTGATGCAGTGGCTGGTGGAATCACATCCTGCCTAAGCTCCCGTGGCCTTTCAGCAAATTGGATGAAATTCTCTCTGTTATTGACTGTTTGGGTCTCCTCTTCTTGGAAAGCCCCGGCATTTCGTTTGCCAGTTGTCTTCAGTATGCATTTTTGTTGACTGGAGGATATTCTTTATGTATCCTGAGTACTGGTATTTTATTGTAGCCATGGCAAATATCCTCTAACAGGAGATAAAAGTAAAATGTGAAGCTACAAATCTCTGCCATCGGCACTTAGGAAAACTGGCACGGAATCAAACGTGGGAGAATCTTTACGGTCCCGGAGACTCAGACTTGTCCAGATTTCCTTATGCTTACTGTAGGCATTTCTTCTTAATACATATAAAGGAAAACATTATGTAGATGTGTCCTACTTATTGTGCCTCCATTGCCTCATACTCAAGTTTGTGTTGCCTCAAGTCCAAGGTGAGTTCTATATCCTTTGGCAGAAAGTGTGCAAAGTGAAGGAATTTTCTCTTCTGTTTCTTTCATATGCTAACCTGGATTTTATGAATTGTGTTTCTGAGGCTAAGATGTGGAGAACATGTCTGTGGATCACACTGAAAAAGACCCAGTAGTTTTCGTTCTGATAAAAGCCAAACTGAAGAACATGTACTTGGAATCTTGATTTGTAGAGTCACCCGGAACACTGAGTTGTATAAATCCCACCAAAAAGCCTAGTTTGTAAAATTGTTGTTTTCCTGGATTCTTTCCCATAAGTTAAGTTTATATTAGATGACAAAAATGGATGGTGAGCAGGAAAGTAATTAGGTGCTGGGCATTGAATGGCAGCTACAAGACTCTTGTCCTCCATACAGCTGAAAACAAGTCTCTTTCTCTCAGCTCCAGAGCTCTGATGCCTTGTACAGTCAGAGTATTTGCTGAAAGGCAGTGTGTCTTCCCATTCCTTCTAGGGGAAGCAGCTCATCCCATTATCAACAGCTTAAATTCAAGTCTAAAAATTCCACAGCACAGCGACATGAAACTCCTGTTGGGGTGGGAAACCATGTCTTTTTTCTTTCTAAACATGAACTGCTTCAGAAACACAGGTAAAAACAAGTCTGGGATATCTTAGAGGAAGTGTGCTGGACGTTCTTCATCCTGTAACTTTATCCGTCCTTTAGCAAGCACAGAGAGGCCTTCATGTTTAGAACATGGTTACTGTGTTTCAAGTATCATGTTGGCCACGGTAGACCTCAAAGGCCAAACAGAGAGACAAATAGCAAATGTAGGGTTTGGGTTTTAATTCATCTTCTGTCTCGTCCACACACTTACAGCATCTAAGTGTTCAGTGGGGTGGAGCGTAGCCAGTCTTTGAGAGTTCTGTCCTCTGGGGCGGTGGCTTTTATCTGGCTGCTTCCAGTATACTTGGGCCAAGCTTTAAACGCCATGTATGTTCATTATGTTTGCCTTTTCACTGGAGTGGACAAGTATTCTCTGAGATCTGATCCCACCGAGGGACAGAGCTTCTAATTTTGCTCTGTTCAGACCTCTCTCTGTAAGTCTGCCCCGAAAGCTGCTTAATCAAACACCTCAAATGTCAGAAATGAAGTTTAAAGGGTTTCCGTGGCAAGCAGGTCTAATCTGCTGCTTAGCTCTGACTGCCGTACAGCACGTAATCTCTTCCGAGAGAAGGCCCGCTTCTAGCAGGGTAAACACACCTCGGAGAATGGATTTCTTCTTCTGGAAAGAGAAACGAGGAATTAATGAAATTTACTTTTTCACCGAGCTTTTGGAAAGGTTGAAAGCCTAGGATTTCACTCCTAGCAGATGTTCTTTTTCGGATATTAAAAAAAAAGTTGCATTTGATTTAGAAATCTCAGTTAGGTCTAATGGTGGAGCTTTTGTCAAAGTCACCAAGCTCTTCAGAGGACATATCGGTCCTTGGTCCCAGTCCACGTGAGCTCTGAGGCTGTCATCATTTATTGCTAAGGCCATACTCTTCCGGAAAGGGTTAACACTGCAGGCACAAGCTGCCTTCCACAGTTTTCCACAGGGTAACTAGCCACAGTTATTAGTTACAGTCAAAGAGTTCCTGATGTACAAATAGAAAAACAAAACAAAGTAACACCATTTTATATGCCATTTTCTTTTGGTAATTTGAATGATCCCCCCCCCTGCCATAAATGAGAGAATTGAACTTCCTCACCAAGCATGGGGAAGCCCTGCCCACTCCAAACATCTCCATCAGTGTCCAGTTTCACTGTCATGAGTTTTCGCTCATGGAGGCTGTATCATGGAGTTCTGCTTTCCGTTAACCTTCTAGTTGCTGATGACTTGTTGAGAACCATCACCATACTGAGTACCCACAGTCGAAAATTGAAAATCCAACAAGCTACAAACCCAAACCTTTTCAACACTCACCTGATGTCACAAGCGGAAGCTTCTCCTGGCCCCACAGAACAAAATGCAGGCATACGAAGTCTGTCACACAGCATGCTTGCAGGCTCTGCACGGAAGATGTACAAAACAACAAATTAATGCCGTGTCCAAATTTGGGTCTCTTCCACGGTGTACCTCATTATGTTTTCACACATATTCCAAACAGTGAAGTATGAGATAGTCTGTAATAAATACTGAATTTGTATTCCCAATTCAAACTCCAGAGGGATTTCTCCAGGGTTGATATTATACTTAGTCCACAGCACAAGGCTGACTCATATATTCTGCTATCTTCTGTCTCTGTGCCACCAAGTCCACGTAAGCCAGTCCTGATTCCTGCACCTACGCTGCCTCATCCACAGTAGGGCCATAAGAGTCTGCTTATAGCCAGCACTCACTTTGCCACAATTTCTGGGAGCAAGCCTGGAGCAGACCTGGTCTACAGTGCTTCCTGCCTTTTTCCTGGTTTTCCTCCTCTCCTTCCAGCTCTGTATAACAGTGATGGCCACAGCCAGTCCTCTATCTTAGAGTACCTCAGAATGCTGTGCCCTACTAGCTCAGACTAACTAGAGCCCATCTCAACAGGTAAAGGAAGGTCAAGTGGATCCCATTCTCTCCAGACTCAGATCCCAGGGAAATGAATTAGTAAACAAGGATGTGACACGGTGTTTGGTGTTTCTCCAAGGTAACATTTTGCTTTTATCTTACAGATTTCCAGTGGGGATGATGCTGCCTCTCCAGAGGGACACCACCAGTACACACCCCTGCCTTCTGCATCCAGAGAGCTTACCAGTCACCGAGGTAGGAACTCAGCTTTCTGTTGCTGTCAGTGATTGTAGCCTGCAGACCTGACAGTACAGAACTCTGGAGCTCTGTGATCCTTACTGCGCCCGTCCTGTGACAAAAAAGCCCAGGGATTTTTAGGCTCTTGATGGGAAATCTATACTAACAAGCCTAAAGATTTTAACCCAGATAAGCAAGGAGGCGTAAACCCATGGTATAATTTTGAAACCCCCTGTTAAACAGAAAGATTATAGTATTTAACAATTACTTAGAAGACCATTCCACACAGTAATAGGAATGGAGAGATGTGGGAACTGAGTAGTATTTGTTAAAATAACAATGTGTGGAAATGTAAGAGGTGAAATATGTAATTTCAAAGAGGGTGAACTCTAGATTATAGCTCCAGAAACTTCACTTTGCCTGACAGCTTCAGAAAGAACCTTGATTTCTGCTGGCTTCTCTGGTCCTGGAAACATAATTTGATTTGTTTGATTCTTCCAGTATTGGAATCCGTTTGCCATTTTGGAGATGTTAAGTTTCAAAAGCAAGCAGAATACTGATAAATATCATTTGAAAAAGTCTTGTCCCTTAACCAGCTTCTGGGGCCAAGGAATATGCCACTGGCTGAGCTGGAATTACTGAGGGCAAGAGGAGGTCACATGGTCTGACGTGTCTACTGTCATAGCCTCCCATGATCAGATCTCTGTTTCTTAACTGGGAATCTGTCTTTCAAAGTTAAATAAGGACAGGCTTAGAAGAGGGACATTGTGTACTTTAAACACTGCTTTCTCCAGTGCAAAAATCCCATTAGGGTCACTGAATAAGTGCTCTCTTGGTCATCCCGGTTATACTGCATGGATGGAGTAAAAGGCTACAGAGAAGCTTCAGAGGTGGTGGGCTCTTATGTTCTGTATGATTGGGGCATTAATAGTCTGCAAGAAGTGATTAAGAGAGTCATGTCAACCTTCAGGAGTCTGTGACTTGGACTTGACTGGCTGACCTATGGGCATCGGTGGAATGCTCCTTTTTGTGACTTTTGACCTTGTTATAGTCCAGCTGTCATTTTCTTCAAGTGTCAGCTTTGTGAATGTCAGTTTTGTTCAGTCAGCTGTAATAGGTACCGGGATATTGCTATTCTGGGGAGATGAACAGGTCTCTGCAGTGGGTGCTTTCCTGAGGGTCTAGAACACTTCTCTTGGGACTCTTGGGCAGGAATACCCATGGAAAAATGATATTGGGAGAGAGAGTAACAGAGTTAACACTATTACAAGGAATAATGCAAATACTTTAAAAATAGCTTAATTTTTCACCAGTGTATTGTTTTTTGATACCGTGGTAAGGATAATTGTACTGTATAGCCTACTGGGTAATTTGCATGGAAACTGAAGTCTCTAAGACCCCCAAGTCTGCTTACAAAGACTTTATCTGCCAATGCCATTTAGATTTCCCAACAGGGGAATCTGATGGGATGACTGGTGCTCTTCAAGAATGAGTCAAATATCGTCTGTTAATTTAGTAGTAAAATATAAGCCTTGGAGGAATAAAGGAAGGTATGTTTTAAGCATATTGCGTGTACACAATGTGTGTGTGTGTGTGTGTGTGTGTGCGCGCTGTGGTGTTGGGGACCAAACCCAGGTGTCTTCTGTAAAGCAAGCATTCTATTCATGAACTACATCTCCAGTCCAAGTTTTACTAACATTTGATATGTGCAAAAAATCACCAAGAATATAAACCAGTACTCCTGGATAACATCATAGCCTAAAAATTGGAAAAAATAGAAAATGTTCTTTAAAGGGATCTAACAACCAATAGCTCAGTTTTACTGAGGAATAGCGCCATAGACTTAATGTACTTATTGCCTGGTCCCCTGGTCCTGGGCTCATAGGCTGGGTGTTGAAAACAGATTCTGCATCATGTAACAGTGTCCTTTGGGTACATGGTCACAAGGAGACAGAGAGAGACACAGAAGCTCCTGAAGGCTGGCTGTGATTTGGTATCTAACTAAGGAAATGGCGCAACCACTTTGCTCCATCCTGGCCTGAATTACATAAGCACATGGAAAAAGCCATTGTTGCTTTGGTACCCTAAGTGAAACTACTTAATGCCATGCCGTTTTTACATTTAAGGCTATCATTCTAAATTCTAATTATATAAATCAGCAAAGCATTCCAATGCTAGTTATAAATTCCTTAGTGGAAATGACTTGTGAGCACCTATGCCTTTCACGGTATGAAGGCAATCTATGTCACTCCTGTCAGAATCTTTCCAAATGTTTGATCAACAGAATCAGAGCTGGAACTTGAAAACAATTTTGATCCACCCAGTTCCCAATCTATTTTCCTTCCGCATCAACAGCTACAGAAACTGGTGGCTAGGCACTCGTGTTCATGTGCAAATTGCTGTTTTCCCATGCCTATTCTATTTCCACTTGTCCTTTTCTGTGACTCCCAATGTCGAATTTGATGGGGCCAGAACCCTTGTCTCAGGAGTGGTAGTAAAATGTGAAGAGAAAATGAGCCTAGACTGACGATCAGGAAGTGGTGGACTGGATTCTTCTGTTTGTTATTTCCTTGTATGCCATCTGTCATAAGTGTTGTCATGTGCAGAACTTCCTGATTCCGCCTGAAACTTCCTGCTTTGAGATGTGTTGTGTCTTCTCTCTCTTGAGAGCCCCTAGCCTATTGCTCTCCAGTTTCTAAAGTAATTGTGCATCTTCTTCTCTCTGTGAGAGCCATCTGTGTATATGTCTTTAACTCCCAGATGGAAGTCCTGTGAGAGGCAAAACTAACTCTCTTCCCTCCTTTCTGTCAAAGACTCCTCAGCCCTTCAGTTACATAGTTAAATACCACATTTCCAGGGTGTGGACGGGGCTTCCCCCATTCTACTGTCTACAATCCTGTTTGGTAAGTTTTCCGGAGATACCAATTTTTGTGGGGAGTAGAAAATACTGTACCTACTTTCTTGTATATAGCATGGGGGTCTTAAAACTCATTGTATATTTTGGGGGGTTTGGAACAGTACCCTGAAACGCACATTGTGTTCTCTAGCCCATGAGAGTTGTGGATCCATTAAGTAGTGGGGCCTATTAGGAGGAAATCACATCATGGAGGGCATACCCTCATGTCACAGTTCTTTCTCCTCTTCCCCCTTGTTTCTTGCTATAAGGTGAGGGCCTTCTTCATATGTGTATATCTGCTATGGCATGATGGAATGGTGTGTGCTTTGTATCAGGTTCAGAAACAACAGATCGGCCAAACATGGACCGAGGCCTCCCCAAACTGTAAGCCAAAATAATTGTGTCAGGTATCTATTGTTACCATTATAAAAATTTGACTTCCATAAGTAAAAATTGAGTCATGAAACGTAAGGAAAGAGTTAGTGTCTTCCATAGCTAGTGAGGTGGCAAGGGTGAGCACAGTCAGTGGAAGACCTGGCCCTGTTCACCTCCAGCATCAACCCCGTTGTTTTCAAAAGAAAACAAGGATGGGAGACGTATCTGCAGACATATCTGATGACTCATTGCCAGAGCCCATTTAGCCATCAACCATAACTTCCAAGGGGAGGATTATTTTATTATTATATTAAACAATACCATATTATTCAACATTATATTTGTCAAACATTGATGTTTGAGTAGAAGAGAGGGAATGAGATGAATTGAAGGGACTAACACAATTATTTTCTTGGAACGGATACTCTCAAAGGAGGAGCTTCATTCTCAGAATGATTTGGTTCTGGAATACATAGGAGCATAGGATGCTTACCTTATATTTCTCCCAGAACACTTTCCAAGACGTCAGCATATTGCTGGATTTGAGCTATATCCTTGGTCTCTGCTGATCTCTACTGGAAATCTAGATGTAGTGTCTTCATTGAGTACCATGTTATGAAGATTGTTGACACATTGGTTAGATAAAATCTCTTTGACTATGTTCTATGGACAGAAGACATCCCAGTATAACAGTCATTGCCGATCTATGTAGTAGCTATCAGAGGTAGAATCCACATGAATATAGAGTAGACCGTTGTGTCTTTGGGGGAGCCATTTCTGTTTAAACCAACAACAATGTTATTCTTAATCTGCTCTTACAACACATGGAAGTAAGTGGACATTACCATTCTCATTAGACAGGGGTATGCCAGGAACTGGTCAAGGCTGACCAGAGTCACTGAGCAGCAAAGACACACAGACTATTCAAAGCTCTGTGCCTGTGATTCCAAAGTTACCCTGACTTTCATCCTTCCCATTGGACACATGGAACAAGGGCGAACTGTGACACTGTGTCAAAAGAAATGGAGGACCTAGAAATTCCCAATGATAAGTGTGCCCACACCACCATGAGGCACCAGCAGGGAGGCTAGAGACTCTAAAGGGCCATAGGAAAGCTATGCAGGACATCAGGGGCACTCTGCTGGAGTCCTCAGAGTGAAGTACCTGCACAGGTCAGTGACTCTCTGGTAACTCACTTGGAAGCAGCCTCACACATTATGACTGTGTGCATTGCCCTGCTCTTCCTCATTTTGGGATTTTCAAATCCTACAACAGTGCCTCTTTGTGGATAGCCCCTAACCCAGACTGATCCATCAGAGGGGATTCTGGGAAGTGTAATTTCCAGTGAGCTGCAAATCCCGACAAGAGGATGGTGCAGATGGAACCAAGAACCTAGCCAGGCTTACCCACTGTCATCTCTCGCAGCCGTGACATTGAGGGTGTCACTACCATTCTTCTGCATACACAGTTTTTTGAATTAACCAAAAGTTCCCTGAATTCCCCTCAATCGTGTTTTTCCTTGATGCTTATCAGCCTTGCAAATTGCTGGAGTCACCTGTCATGTTAAGCATCTGAATTTGAATATGCAGAAGAAAGAAAGCTAAGAGTACGGAAATTTATTTGAGAACTTGCTTGAAGATTCGAAACCCTCCGACTTCACTGTTTATCTGAAGTCTCCACTGTTTTCATTGACATGGATGCTGGCTGCACATCTTCCTTAACTTGGTGTTTGGTCTATTTATGCTTAGAATTAATTGCCAGGACAATCACAGCATGGTTTCCATAGGGAATATCATAATTACTCATCATTTGCCATTTCCTAAATGGGGATTGCATTTCCTGCTTAGTAGCTGATCTTTCTATCTATCTCTGGGAGCAGCTCAGAGGGTGCCGTCCAAAAGAGAAAAGAACAGTGACTGGTTTTCATTTGTATGATTGTAACTGTTTTAAGCCCAGGATCTGAGAAGATAGATTTTCTGAGAAGCCATAAATTCAGTGCTTTGCTTCTGCTGATGGAATTAGCGAGTGAAATGAATTCGGAACAAGTTAGAGAGGTGTTTGTGAAGAGGCAGAGTCTGCAGAGACAGGAGTGTGGGGTGGGGCCATGTTGGCCAGGAAAACCTATGACAACACACAGGCCTCAGAGGGGCTTGCTTGGTGATTACAGTTTGGCAGGGTTGGGGATGTTGTAGGATTTGGAAGCAGTCTCTCTGTTTCAGCCAGTAAGAGTTTTTTATTTTTTTACTTTTGAACTTTGTTTTAATTTTTACCACATTTCTAGGTCAGCCCTCCAGAGATGTGAAAGACAGAGATGAACCCTACAAACAACAGCAAGCCAGACTGATCATAGGACAGCAGACAGTTTTGTTCAGTCTTGCTTCCTAGCTCCACCCCAGGCAGGTCTCTGTCCTGCTACCTTTTGGTCATCTTTGCCCATTTGAAAAACTGAAATAAACCATTCAAGGTCCTGGTAGAGCCCACCTCAGCTCAGACCATGACTGAAGTAACACACTTATTTGTGGACTATATCCTCTGACTGTTTCCTTAAGACAGCTACACATGAGATAATTTTTTTTCACCCCGAATTGGCATTGGTGCCTGATGTAGGAGAGCCTTTGGGTTCAATATTCAGCAAGTAACAATGATAACAGCAGCAATAATGGTAATTAATTGGTACTTGTTTGCTAAAAGTTTATTAAAGCTGATAGATAAAAATGTATCCGTAGAACACGTGCTAAGACCTGGAAAGCAAACAATGAGAGAGAAGAGGGAAACGCTCCCTGGTACAATGACACATATAGCAGGAGGATTTGTGAAGGGAGAGTAAGGTCTTGACATGTCTTTCAGACCCCTAGCCATGCCTGAGCCTTGGATGCAAGGGGGAAGTATATGTTGGTTTCTGATGGGGAACTATTATTAGCGTTTTCTAATTATGTAAAATGATTGCATCTGATGACATTTTGAACTGAACCCATTACTTTCGACTCCTTTCTTTCATAATGCTTTTCTGTGCATATTCTTGGTGGAATTCTCAGATGCCAGGTGAAGCTCAAGGTTCCTTTATTTAATGAAAGTGACTCGTGATTTGACAGTTGTAGCTGACAGGTTTATTTCATCTGTGTGGCAGTGGGAGTCTATTTTCTGTGTGTGTGCTCTGTTCCTACGTAAAAGGACTTTACTAAGTGCCGAATAAATTGTACTTTTCCTTTGATTCTAGACCTTGCCGGAATGGTTTAAAAACTGCAGTCTGGGTCATCAAATTCATCTCTCCGCTACTTTGCAGGGTCAATAGCTTCGCTGTGCACCAAGCTGGGCTGGGTGGATTGGAATGGAGGGTCGTGAAGATTAAAACTTCTGAGTGTATATAGATGGATGTGCAAATGTGTGCCGGCTGTCTGGGAGGGCGGCAGTGATGGAAGAGCAAGCCAAGTGGAATCTGAAGACGGATGAATCTGCTAGACTATTACCAAGACTGGCATGGACTTTAGCCAGGAGCTTTAAGCAACCTCCTTCAAGCACATGAAATCCATAAGGGTCTGTTTCCAAGCCTTTTCCTCCAAGGATGATTTTTCACTTGCGGTCCCACAGAGTTTTTCATTTCTGTTCTTTGGGCAGAATTGTAGTAAGCTCACAGACACAGACAAGCTACCAATCTGGTTCTTCTGCCCCTGAAGCAAAGCAAGGACGGGGAAAATGAACTCCACTTCCCCTCCCCCAAACAGTATCCTTACCTCAGTAAACTGAAAGGTGAGAAAAGGTGACCTTTTTCCCCCACTCAAAAGACAAGCTAAACAAAATGTGGTAGTAAGTATGTCTCCTTGAAAAAAAATATGGAGATCCAGAATGCGTGGGAATAGCTGGTATAGAGTCCAGATGTGCTGGTGACTCTAGAACTGGGCTGATTCTCTGAGGCTCTGTACTTACTTGTGAATGGATCTCATTGTATAGAGCAGGCTGACCTTGAATTGATGATCCTCTTGCCTCAGCCTCCCCAGCGTTCACACTGTTGCTATGACCCATCACACTTTTATTGTAAAGAGGGACTGAGATGTGGTCAAATATGACCCCAAGGACAAGGATTCCTATGAGCAAAGGTCACTTCAGGTAAGCGTGTGCTGTTTCCAGCGCCTACGGTAGAATTTGAGAACTCTGAGATAAAGAATATCATCACTGACTCTGAAGCCTTTATGTCCAGATGTCAATTGAAGAAGGGCTTCACACTGTATAACTTTACACAATAGTGCTTGACACAAGGTGTGTATGTGCCATGCATTCATAGGGAAGGTGGATTCAGGGAAGAGGGGGACAAACATGGCCATTTAGAAGATGTTGAACTTGAACCTTGAAGAACAAACATACAGGGAAGCAGTAGCTGGAGGACAAAGAAAGGGCGTTCCAGAAGAAACATCGTGAAGGAGCAGAAAAGTAAGACTCGAGGCAACTGAGGAGAGATGGGGATATGGTTGGGAAAGAGAAATTATCAGTGAAGTCCCTTCATATAGGGTGACCTTAAAGTAAGGCAAGTCCGGACCAAACTGAGGAAGCTCTATTTGTTTTAAAACAGTGCTGTGTTGGTGAAAGGATTTCATCTTCTAGGCGAGGCTGAACTTAAACTCATGATCCTCAGTCTCCTTAGACCTTGGATTGTTCCCCTCAGATTATGAGAAATGAGGTCAGATATGAGTCCTGAAAGGACATGGATTCCTATGAGTATTGTAGCATGTCAAGACACTGCAAGCATAGGGACTTGGAGTCCAGAGGCCCCTGGGGAATGAGAATCAAGAGACTTGGCTCTGGATTTAGAAGCTGTTGATTTCCTGATACAGGCTATGAGTCGGTGTGTTACAAATAAGCAGGCTTCTAACAAAGGTAGTGTAGGTGACAACATGGCAGCCTGCTGGGACCAGAGCACACTGCCAGTGGAGGAGAAGTGGGAACACGCAAAGGCAAACTTAGGGCTACCACGGCATCTCTGTTTGAGATTGCCATTGGTCTTACTCAGCAGGACTCAGGCATTAAAGGAACTAGCTTCTCCATCTCGTTTACTTTGTGATTCGGGCTTTGATCCTGAAACATACAACTCTGCCTCAGTTAGGATAGGGTTGAAATGTCCCAGTGGATCTAGGTGTGGAGCTACTTGCAAGAGACACACGCGAGACCAGGAGATGAGAATCTGTGGGTGCAGTGAAGACGCCAGCCTGCCCCGTGGGAAGCTGTGGTCTGGTCCTGTTCCCCATCACTGGTCCTCCTGAGAGGATTCTCCCCCGCCACCCGGGCATGCACTATAATCTGGGCTGTTCAATGGAAGATTGGGGGAGTTAATGTTCTGAAGTTCATGACTATGGGAACGAACATACAGTAAGCAGGAGACCCAGTCACAAGAATTTGTTCACTCCATTGTTTGGCCTGCAGTTGAGTTAGTTACATTCTTTGGAAAGGAAACCTGGCTGGTGCATTTCATTGCTCGGTCATGAGCATGTGCAAAAGAGTTGCGGGGAGTCAGTGCCTTTGGTCTAGACTGTGCTGCTGAAAGCTACACTCAGGAGGTACAGTCCCAGCTCCAGATCCTTCTATCTCTGTTTCCTAGCGTCTTGTATAAAACCTTACTTGTTGCCCCAGAATTTTCCCTTACATAGTGATTTTACAACCTTTTTTTTGGAACAAATAAACAAACATCTGGAATCATGTGGTACATTTAATTAAAAAGTTTGCATTTGGCCAGAAATGGTAAAATCATGAAAAACGGACTGTCGGTAAGCCCAAGAAGGCCAAAGGATGACGTCGTTGGCCGCAAAGGCTGCAATGGAGAGGCGAGAGCACCTGTTCTGTGCGGCCCTCTGTCCTCCAGTGTCCCCATCTCGGCTATTAATATTTACTGCTCTGCTTTTTATTCATTCTAATGAAATTTTTTTTTTGGCTGGGCTGGCCAAAGTAGAAGGTTGTTATTTTTCCAATAACTTTGGATTTGTCAGGCGGCGTGTGCTTTTTAAAGGGGGTGGTTTTAGGAGTCGGTGGCTTGCCTTTCCCTTTCTCAGAATTCCCCATGCTTCAGGCCACCGCTGAGGTCCATTTCTGTTTCTCCCATCAGTGTGTGGCACACAGGTTTCCAGAGAGCTGGTCACAGGGGGATCTGGTCAAGGGGACAAAAGAAATGCAGGAGTAGCCAGGAACTCTGCCTTCAGGAATCCTATAGTCTAATTGGACATAGCAACTATACTAGGAAGACAGGAGGCTGAGGAGGAGGGAGTGTGGAAAGGTGAATTATACTGAGTTTACTGAAGACATTGCAGGTATTTTGTTTGCAGTTCTGGAGCTGAACAAGACTGCCTTCTGTAACTTGGTAAGTACTCCAGGGAGCTGAGTAAAGGCTGTAAGGACACAGAAGGGCTGTGGAAAGCACAAGGAAGGATTCACTAGTCATTCCAAGTTGACTTTTTGTTTGTGATGTAGAAACTGAATAATAGAAAAGTGGCAGACTGGCTAACACAATGCCGCCCCCGTGGCTCTTTTGGTGATGGTAAGGATTACAGTGGAAGAAAATGCATTACCATGCCCACTGATTGCATTATCTGGGCAGCAGTTCTCAACCCATGGGTCTCAACCCCTTTGGGGGTGGCATATCAGATATTTACATTATGATTCATAACAGTAGTAAAATTGCAATTATGAAGTAGGAAGAAAATAATGTTATGGTTGGGGTCACCACAACATGTAGAACTGTATTAAAGTGTTGCAGTACTAGGAAGGTTGAGAACCACTAGGTTAGGGGGAAAAAAAAGCAATAACAGAAATAATGTTGTTCCCATCATTCCTGATTTCTGGAAAACTCTCAGAACATAGTTCCCTCTTAGAGTCAGCATGACGGACTTCATTTTGATTTTTAGCCTGTGCTATGGGGGCCCAGTGAAGGAGATTACTGCAAAATAATGGGTTTCTCTGGTGTTTATTTAATAGGAGTATTAAGATAGAAGGATTGAGAAGAAGCCTTTCATGAAGAGGAAGACCGAGTAGAAATCACCTTTGGGTGGTTTGAAGCCATGAAAGAGATGCTCTTCTGATTTCATTTCCCATCATAGCCTGGGCACAGCAGGGAATGAGCACACTCCTAGCAGGAGTTGGCTGTGGTTATTTTACTTTTCTGCCTAGTTTCTCTTCTCCAAGTGTGTCTAGGGTGAAGCCAAAGAGTTATGTTTGCATGGCAAGAGAAGGGCATTGAGCAATTTGGTTTTGCAAGAGTACCGTTCAATATTTCTCTCACTTGAGTATTTACACACAAGACGAGGTTATTGTAAGGCTAGCAGGCTTTCTTTTGGCGAGAATGTGCAGGAGGCAGCCAGGGGCTAAAAGCAAGTGAAGTTCTTTTATGTTAGTCTCCAAGAAAGGAGAGGGCTATTGAACTCCCGTATGATTTGGAGATGGGGACCCAGGAATCACTATTCCTTGAAGCCTGGACCTGAAGGGTCTGCTCAATGCCTTTGAGGTAGCCTGAAGGACTTGAAATGATGCTTTCACAGCTTTCAAATCCTGATGGGGTTTGATCAAGGATTCTCTTATGTCAAGGCTAGCTGTACTTTTTCATCAAATGAAAGCAGGGGTTTTCCCTTTGACCCCTCTGGACTTCTTGCAAGCACAGTGAGATGTAAAACCATCCTGGATCAAGGCCTCAGTTGCTGGCCCTTAGTAATTTATTATTCTTATGCATCTGCTTCCTTAAATACTCTCTGCAGAAGCATTAACATGAAAATAAAGAGTACAAGAACTTGGAATTTTCCATTCCTCGCTCTCTTTGTCTAGTAGGTCAGAGTTCTGTCCATAAGGATAGCAAGCGAACTCTCTGCTGTGGCAAGGCAAGGCTCTCTCAACTCAATGGCAAAAAGAGTGAGGAGCCAGGAAAATAATGCAATGCTAATTCCCAGTACAGACTACCCTGAGGTCCCTATATAAATTGTTGCTCCCTTTCTTCGATTCCCACCTTCCCCAAAGGGAAAAAAAATGGCCTGTGTTGTTAGGAAGGACATCTGTGGGAGAGCAATAAAACATCCCCTCCCTGGTGGATTGGCTCTTTATTCCTTAGTTATCTTTCTGTAGCTCATCAGTTCCTCCCAAATCAAGGAGCGTCCAAGAGAATAAGACAATCCTTTTTGGTTTGGATTAAGGAAAACCATCCAATCATACTCCTCTACAAATTTTGTTTTTCTCAAGAGAGAGCTTTCCTTCTTAGGTCTAATTTATCCTGTCTTCATCTGCTCCATTGGAATTTCTCTGGAACTCCTGCCTCCTGTGGTGCTGAAATCAAATATTCCAGATCCCTAGGGGTATGGTAGGCAGGACAAGGAAGGTGGGCATAGCTGGAACAGTAAGAAGCTCAAAGGCCTTAGAAAGTACATTCTGTAGCCTGTTTTCTCCTTGCAGACTCCACAAGTCACAGTTTTGCTCAGGAGATGCTCACTGAGCTTCCAGAGTGTATAAAGCACTGTTGAAAGTAAGACAGTGTGTAGAGCAGTGTTGGGGCTTAGGAAGTGATCCCCCAAAGCATGGTGCCTGGATAGCCTCATAGGTGCCTCACAACTGAAGTGTTTCTAACTTCCTCCTGTTGCCCTGCCGCCTCCCAAGCTCATCACTCAACTCCCAAGACAAGCCACAGATTCCTTTGCTTCTCTCTTCCAACACATGTCTTTGGCCAGGAGCACCTTTACAGAGTCAACCGTGAAGCCTAGTAGGACTCTAGCCTTTCCCAACCCTTCTGAGCAAGAACACAATGAAATGACCTGACCAACAGTTCCAGAGAGTGTGTTATGTGATGTTGACTTGAGAAACTCCAGTCCTATACCTGAGAGGGGGGAATGTCTGCAATTGGAACACACACACACACACACACACACACACACACACACACACACACACACACACGAAGCAACAAGTCCAGAATGAATAGGAAGAAAAGAAGTGAAAGTACAGATCACTGGACTCTGGGTTTACTTTATGCTCAATTCCTCTATTTAGGAAATTTCCCTTTTGACTCTTAAGGTAAACCCAGTTTTTTGTTATATGCAAGAAAGCAAACCAAATTGTCCTGGAAAAAGTTGCAATAAAAGGGTCTGTTGATGAGGTGGGCGTGACATCACACACCTATTATCACAGAACTCAGAAGGATCAGGTAGGGGGACAGTGACAAGTCAGGCTCAGCTCCATAGTACCATCTTATATCAAAAAACCAAAATAATGAGAATGGACTTGGAATGTGAATAAAAGAAACAAGGATCATGGAGTCTATAGCACAAGCTGGAACTCAAGCAGCTAGACATTGAAGAAAATAAGGGTACTGTAGAATGTTAATGTAATTTTGATTTGACTGAAGCAAAACAAACTGTATGCTCTAGTGGTGCAACATACACTAATTTATATATACATATATAAATGCAGTATCTATATAAATAATATATGTATATATCTAAATAAAATATGTATATATATATCATTGTTATTCCAGTTAGGGTGATTGCATAACAAGTGATTTCCAAATTTAGTGGTACAGAATAATGGTTTCTATGTGCATAGATTCTGAGAGTCAGAATTCCAAGTGACGGAACGAGAAATGTCTTATCACTGCTTGATAATGTTCAGGGCTTTGGTAGAAAGCTTGTCATCTGGAAGCTAAGATCAACTAAAGATTCATGTGCTCGCAAACTCTCAGTGATGGTGGCTGCTCTCCATCTGGGCTTCTCTTTGGCGTTTTCTCTGTACATCATTTGTACATCCTCATGGCGCGGGCAGAGTTCCAAGGGTGAAAAAGAGGATGAGCCAGGCCTGAGTAGTGTTTTTTCTGGCTCTCGTCTCAGAGGTCATGTGACATTTCTTTGCCTTGCTCAGCATAGTCATGGAAGGCTTGCCCGGGTTTTAGAGAGGCAAACCAGACTGTTCTCCATGACCGTGTGGCCTGGGATCCTGAAGAGACTATGAGATCAGAAATGTTATTCAGCTCATTTTTGGCAAATTCAATCTTTCACATTAATATCCTGGGTCTTGGATAAAATTTCAACAAACTTTCACAAGTAGAGGTTGTATAAAAATCTCTCAGGTCACAGTATAATAAAAACAGGAATAACAGAATCAGATTGTACAAGTTCCTTTCCATCAGAAATTTTCCAAAATCCTTCAATCTCAAGTCAAAATAACCTGAAAACCGAAACTGTAGGATTACGAGGGAAATAGAATAATGAAATCCCACTGTAGGATTACAAGGGAAATAGAATAATGAAATCCCAATATACCAGCAGGCTTAAGACCATCAGTAGATGGAAAGAGGGTACTTCAAGGATACATGCTAATTTGAAAAATCCCAAAGAACAAATAAAGAAAATGTTTTTTAAATGAGAATGTAAAATTAAAGTTCACATGGGAAATAAATAAAATAGTAACTTGGATAGAATAAAGAAGAACTATGATAAGAAACAATTTGTTCTACCAATTGTCAAGCATATATTAATTTACTAACCAAAACAATGGAGCGTTGGCATGCAGTAGTGTAATCCATGCAGTGGATTACAAGAGGGAGTTTTAGGACACAATAAAATGCAATATTTGTTGAGTATTTGACTGAAACCAGTTCAATAAAACCAAAGGAAAGTGGAATTATTTCTTAAGCTAACATGATATTTTAAAAGGAGAATACAAAATAATGTAATAATTCAAAAGTGATCTTTGAAAAAAAATTAAATCGCCTCTACTATGGAAAAGTAAAGAGAATATAATCATGCAAAATAAAGGATCAGACACATAAGAAAAGTAAAGAATTATAAGAGTTACAGTTGATTAATATGATGAAAATCTAGCTGATAATTTTCTTGGAAAATACAATTTAACAAAATTAAATCCAGAAGACATAGAAATTAAAAGACTGATTTCTGTAGACATAGTGAAGCTCATGAAGACATGTCACTCTCTGCAAGAGCACCAACCACAAGTGTCCCTCCAGGGATAGAATCCACTAACAGCATGTTACTGGGACCACTGCAGGTTTCACATGCTCTCCCTGCAGTGCTTGCTGGTTTCTGCACACAAATATCCCCATCGTGGCTGATTAGAAGCTGCCTGCATGTTATTACCTAGTAGAGATGTGGGCATATAAACCGGTTCTTTGTGTGTCAATCTAAGCTGACTTTTATACACCATGTAGATGGTCTCTGCTATTCAGACTGTTAGCATACGCAAAGACATACTTTTGATTTTTTTATTAAGCAAATATGTAATATCTTTTTGGAAAAATTAAAAGTGAATACTGAGACAATATGTATACATTCATCTAAATTGTAAATGTAAACAGAAAAATCCTGAAGAGTATAATCATAAACAGAAAGGAGAAACACAAACAGCAATTGAATTCATAAACCAGTAATAGTTATCCTAAGTATGCAATAGAATCTCAGTATTAGAATATCCATTTATTTATTTACAGGATTAAAATGGTCATTCCATAGAAACTACAAGGTGTTTGTCAAATTTATAACAATTCTGATGAAAGCTTAGATTTTTATATACTTTCCTAATATGATAAAATACATCTGTCTCCATTCAACAGCCAAAACCAAATTCAAAGTTAATTTTATGACAGCAGAAACAAAGCAAGGTATCTATTATCATTAATACTGGCTAATGTTTTATTAGAAATCCTAGCCAATACAATGAGACAGGAGAAAGCAATTAAAGGCTCAGACCTCAGAAGCCTACTGCAAAACTATCACACTTACAGACTATGTACTTGATTTGACTCTTGGAAACTTAAAAGAACTGATTTAAAACTAAGAAAAGAATTTGGTAAGGAAGCGAGGTGCAAAGTTTGTGTCCAGAAATCCTTTCTGGATTAAAAAGAGAAAAACAGATGTGAAAGTATTTGAATGGAAGATCACAGTTACAAAAGCACCACAAAATGTGCATATTATAATAAGATCTTTGTGTGTGTGTATTTGTGTGTGTGTGCGTGTACTATCCCTGAAGAAAACTTAAAAATAGAAATAGCACATTATTCTACTGGAAAATTCAAGATCATTAATAGAGCAATGTTTTAGGGTCTCTGTTGCAGTGAAGAGATGGGCAGGGCCTTACAGTTTCAGAGGTTTAGTCCTTTGTCTTCATGGTGTGACATGCAGTGTGCAGGCAGACAGGGTCCTGGAGAAGGAATTGAGAGTTCTACGTCTTGATCCACAGGCAACAGGAAAGTGAACTGAAACTAAGCTTAACTTGAGTATAGGAGTCCTCAAAGCCCACCACCACAGTGACACACTCAATCCAGCAAGGCCACACCTCCTAATAGGGCCACTCCCTATGAGCTTATGGGGCCAATTACATTCAAACTACCATAACCAAATGCTTTTTATCACTTTATAAACTCATTATGACACTACGTAATAGCCAAAGTTTTGTTTAATTGAAAACTAAATCTAACGTTGGTATTGGAAAAAAAAACAATTACAATACCTTTGGTAATCTCAAACAAATTATGAGGAGAAGGAATACAGTTGCACAACAAATAGTTATGATTATTAATTCTAATAATTATTCTGCAGTGCTGGATTTGTGTATTTGCTTTTTTGTATTTTCCAGAACTGAGGACTCAGCTAAATTTCTTCCTGATCCTTTTCTCTTTTGGAAAGGGTCTGACCATGTAGTCCTATCTATTCTGATATTGTCTTTGTAGGGTAGGCTGTCCTCCAGCTCACGAGATTCACCTTCCTCTGCCTCCAGAGTGCCAGGATTAAAATTATACACCACCACCCCCAGCCATCAATGCTGGGCTTTGGATCTAAACAAGAACTGTAGGACTGAGATACACCCTGAAGTCCTGAAGTGTCAGGCTGTGATAATCAAAACAACATGGTACCTTAAAACAGGAAAAGTTGAACTATTTAATTTATGTTCTTAGGTCAAATGGGAAGCCATTTGGAAGAAAAAAAACAAATCCATACTTATAATAGGATAGATTACAATGAATTAGAATTTTAAATGGAACAGATAAACCCATGAAAACAAAAAAAAGAAAGAAGACAGGCTCAAAATTCCAACCTTCCGAAGCAACAGATAAAAGTGAGCAGATCTTAATGATTATATGTGATCCTCTTTTAAAGGGTTACAAATTAAAACCTCATCTGAATGGAGTGAAAATATGAATGTGAACCTGAGCATTGAAAACTGATTCACTGACAATTGTGGTGTGTATGTGTGCTACAGAAACAACACAGAAATTGATAACGAGGTAACCAGAAACATATACAAACATAGATCATGGGCTGGAGAGATGAACAAGTGGTTGATTGCTTATTGGTCTTTCGGAAGACCAAGTTCAGTTCCCAGCACCTGTGTTGGGAAGCTCAAAACCTCCTGTAACTCCAGCTCCATGGGATCTGATAAGTGAACACTTCAGGCTTTTTGGAGGCACACCCCTACCCCCAAACACACACACCATGCAATGAGTGGGTGCATAGTTCACTGGTGGAGCAATGTAGGCACATGACCCCAGACTTGAGTTCCAGCTCTGCGGGGAAAAGAAGAAATAACTGCCCTTATTCACACTTGGATACTGAGTGAATGACATCCTAGCTTTGTAATGCTTAACTTCCTCACGTTGGAAAATGAACAATGATTTCCACCTTTGGGAGAACTTTCTAGGATTAAATGACATTACAGACATATGCAAATATTTGCATCTACTCAAAATGGTGCATGCACACAAGCAATACTATTGTAGAGGAAAAATAGCCACACATCGACAAGAGCCAACTGTCTATGAATTGAGAAACAGCTGAAAGAATTGCAATATGGTCATCTCTGGAGAAGTTTGAACTCCTACATGAGTAAGGGTGTTCTCTCATAATTATTCGGAAATCTGTGCAGTGCAGACCACCAGGAACAGCTTAAAAGGACAGTAACACAATTTCTAGCCATGGTTCCTTCAAGGGGAGACCTGGATTGTGGTGGGAAAGAGCGGACGAGTACAGAAAGATTGGGCCTTTTCAGTATTTGAATTTTAACAGTGCATGCACGCATGGGTTGTACCCCCACTACCAAGGCCCAGAAAGAGTGAGTTATAATTCCTTCTGAGGCTTTGCACATTTGTCTCCCCAAGGCGATTAGAAATTCTCTCTGTGAAAGCATTCCTCATCCTCAGACTCATGTCTCCCAGCACTGATGGTCTGCAGGGCACCATCTGCACTCTGTCACTGTTGAGGGGATTCCTAGGAATCAGTTGTTCTGGCAAAAAAAAAAAAAAGGAATACACAGAAAACAGTTCAGTTCTATGCATATTTGCATGACTTCTTGATTTACTGAGCACAGGAAGGCACACGCACAACAAGGGTGCCCATGATAAGAGTTGCCACAAATGCCCTGAACGATTCTTTGAAGTCAGGTAATGAGATAGTATTTTACATATGTTGATGATATAATTTAATCCTAGAAACATCTCCAGAATACAGATATTATCCACTTTTTAAAATATGAGTAAATTGAAGAGTAAATGTGATATCATTCAATGCAGGTCCCACTTTGTCACATCCCTCAGGAAAGCCAGTCCCATTTGGCCTTATACCGGACCCTATGTGTTTGCCTCTGCTTCATGCAATCAAATACATGGGCACTGTCATGACAGGAATACATTTCAGCTTCATGCAATCAAATACAT